>NC_138910.1:45808722-46088043 GCF_965231255.1 Vanellus vanellus | reverse complement strand
GGCATTTGAAGGGGTTCCAGGAGGCAGTGAGGACCAGCATCACTTTTCCCCGCTGGCACTTTAGCTGTGGCAGCAAAATCTGGACGTTTGTCTTTTTTGCTCCAGAGAGCGCCGAAAGTGAAAAAAGGTGCTTTTGCGGATAGAGTCTGTAGGAAAGCAGAGAGGGCCAAATTGTCTGGGGCATTTGAAGGGCTTCCAGGAGGCAGTGAGGACCAGCATCACTTTTCCCCGCTGGCACTTTAGCTGTGGCAGCAAAATCTGGACGTTTGTCTTTTTTGCTCCAGACGCCGAAAGTGAAAAAAGGTGCTTTTGAGGATAGAGTCCTCAGGAAAGCAGAGAGGGCCAAATTGTCTGGGGCATTTGAAGGGGTTCCAGGAGGCAGTGAGGACCAGTATCACTTTTCCCCGCTGGCACCTTTGCTGTGGCAGCAAAAGCTGGACGTTTGTCTTTTTTGCTCCAGACAGCGCCGAAAGTGAAAAAAGGTGCTTTTGCGGATAGAGTGCTCAGGAAAGCAGAGAGGGCCAAATTGTCTGGGGCGTTTGAAGGGGTTCCAGGAGGCAGTGAGGACCAGCATCACTTTTCCCCGCTGGCACCTTTGCTGTGGCAGCAAAAGCTGGACGTTTGTCTTTTTTGCTCCAGAGAGCGCCGAAAGTGAAAAAAGGTGCTTTTGCGGATAGAGTCTGCAGGAAAGCAGAGAGCGCCAAATTGTCTGGGGCATTTGAAGGGGTTCCAGGAGGCAGTGAGGACCAGCATCACTTTTCCGCGCTGGCACTTTAGCTGTGGCAGCAAAATCTGGACGTTTGTCTTTTTTGCTCCAGACGCCGAAAGTGAAAAAAGGTGCTTTTGAGGATAGAGTCCTCAGGAAAGCAGAGAGGGCCAAATTGTCTGGGGCATTTGAAGGGGTTCCAGGAGGCAGTGAGGACCAGCATCACTTTTCCCCGCTGGCACTTTAGCTGTGGCAGCAAAATCTGGACGTTTGTCTTTTTTGCTCCAGACAGCGCCGAAAGTGAAAAAAGGTGCTTTTGAGGATAGAGTGCTCAGGAACGCAGAGAGGGCCAAATTGTCTGGGGCATTTGAAGGGGTTCCAGGAGGCAGTGAGGACCAGCATCACTTTTCCCCGCTGGCACCTTTGCTGTGGCAGCAAAAGCTGGACGTTTGTCTTTTTTTGCTCCAGACAGCGCCGAAAGTGAAAAAAGGTGCTTTTGCGGATAGAGTCCTCAGGAAAGCAGAGAGGGCCAAATTGTCTGCGGCATTTGAACGGGTTCCAGGAGGCAGTGAGGACCAGCATCACTTTTCCCCGCTGGCACTTTAGCTGTGGCAGCAAAATCTGGACGTTTGTCTATTTTGCTCCATACGCCGAAAGTGAAAAAAGGTGCTTTTGAGGATAGAGTCCTCAGGAAAGCAGAGAGGGCCAAATTGTCTGGGGCATTTGAAGGGGTTCCAGGAGGCAGTGAGGACCAGCATCACTTTTCCCCCTGGCACTTTAGCTGTGGCAGCAAAATCTGGACGTTTGTCTTTTTGCTCCAGACAGCGCCGAAAGTGAAAAAAGGTGCTTTTGAGGATAGAGTCCTCAGGAACGCAGAGAGGGCCAAATTGTCTGGGGCATTTGAAGGGGTTCCAGGAGGCAGTGAGGACCAGCATCACTTTTCCCCGCTGGCACCTTTGCTGTGGCAGCAAAAGCTGGACGTTTGTCTTTTTTGCTCCAGACAGCGCCGAAAGTGAAAAAAGGTGCTTTTGCGGATAGAGTCCTCAGGAAAAGCAGAGAGGGCCAAATTGTCTGCGGCATTTGAACGGCTTCCAGGAGGCAGTGAGGACCAGCATCACTTTTCCCCGCTGGCACTTTAGCTGTGGCAGCAAAATCTGGACGTTTGTCTTTTTGCTCCAGACAGCGCCGAAAGTGAAAAAAGGTGCTTTTGCTGATAGAGTGCTCAGGAAAGCAGAGAGGGCCAAATTGTCTGGGGCATTTGAAGGGGTTCCAGGAGGCAGTGAGGACCAGCATCACTTTTCCCCGCTGGCACTTTAGCTGTGGCAGCAAAAGCTGGACGTTTGTCTTTTTTGCTCCAGAGAGCGCCGAAAGTGAAAAAAGGTGCTTTTGAGGATAGAGTGCGCAGGAAAGCAGAGAGGGCCAAACTGTATGGGGCATTTAAAGTGGTTCCAGGAGGCAGTGAGGACCAGCATCACTTTTCCCCGCTGGCACCTTTGCTGTGGCAGCAAAAGCTGGACGTTTGTCTTTTTGCTCCAGAGAGCGCCGAAAGTGAAAAAGGTGCTTTTGCTGATAGAGTGCTCAGGAAAGCAGAGAGGGCCAAATTGTCTGGGGCATTTGAAGGGGTTCCAGGAAGCAGTGAGGACCAGCATCACTTTTCCCCGCTGGCACCTTTGCTGTGCAGCAAAAGCTGGACGTTTGTCTTTTTTGCTCCAGACAGCGCCGGAAAGTGAAAAAAGGTGCTTTTGAGGATAGAGTCCGCAGGAAAGCAGAGAGGGCCAAATTGTATGGGCATTTAAAGGGGTTCCAGGAGGCAGTGAGGACCAGCATCACTTTTCCCCGCTGGCACCTTTGCTGTGGCAGCAAAAGCTGGACGTTTGTCTTTTTTGCTCCAGAGAGCGCCGAAAGTGAAAAAAGGTGCTTTTGCGGATAGAGTGCTCAGGAAAAGCAGAGAGGGCCAAATTGTCTGGGCATTTGAAGGGGTTCCAGGAGGCAGTGAGGACCAGCATCACTTTTCCCCGCTGGCACCTTTGCTGTGGCAGCAAAGCTGGACGTTTGTCTTTTTTGCTCCAGACAGCGCCGAAAGTGAAAAAGTGTGCTTTTGCGGATAGAGTGCTCAGGAAAGCAGAGAGGGCCAAATTGTCTGGGCATTTGAAGGGGTTCCAGGAGGCAGTGAGGACCAGCATCACTTTTCCGCGCTGGCACTTTAGCTGTGGCAGCAAAATCCTGGACGTTTGTCTTTTTTGCTCCAGACAGCGCCGAAAGTGAAAAAAGGTGCTTTTGCGGATGGAGTCCTCAGGGAAAGCAGAGAGGGCCAAATTGTCTGGGGCATTTTGAAGGGTTCCAGGAGGCAGTGAGGACCAGCATCACTTTTCCCCGCTGGCACCTTTGCTGTGGCAGCAAAAGCTGGACGTTTGTCTTTTTGCTCCAGAGAGCGCCGAAAGTGAAAAAGTGCTTTTGCGGATAGAGTGCTTAGGAAAGCAGAGAGGGCCAAATTGTCCTGGGGCATTTGAAGGGGTTCCAGGAGGCAGTGAGGACCAGCATCACTTTTCCCCGCTGGCACCTTTGCTGTGGCAGCAAAAGCTGGACGTTTGTCTTTTTGCTCCAGAGAGCGCCGAAAGTGAAAAAAGGGTGCTTTTGCGGGTGGAGTCCTCAGGAAAGCAGAGAGGGCCAAATTGTCTGGGGCATTTGAAGGGGTTCCAGGAGGCAGTGAGGACCAGCATCACTTTTCCCCGCTGGCACTTTAGCTGTGGCAGCAAAATCTGGACGTTGTCTTTTTTGCTTCAGACGCCGAAAGTGAAAAAGGTGCTTTTGAGGATAGAGTCCTCAGGAAAGCAGAGAGAGGGCCAAATTGTCTGGGCATTTGAAGGGGTTCTAGGAGGCAGTGAGGACCAGTATCACTTTTCCCGCCTGGCACTTTAGCTGTGGCAGCAAAATCTGGACGTTTGTCTTTTTTGCTCCAGAGAGCGCCGAAAGTGAAAAAAGGTGCTTTTGAGGATAGAGTCCTCAGGAACGCAGAGAGGGCCAAATTGTCTGGGGCATTTGAAGGGGTTCCAGGAGGCACTGAGGACCAGCATCACTTTCCCCGCTGGCACCTTTGCTGTGGCAGCAAAAGCTGGACGTTTGTCTTTTTTGCTCCAGACAGCGCCGAAAGTGAAAAAAGGTGCTTTTGAGGATAGAGTCCTCAGGAAAGCAGAGAGGGCCAAATTGTCTGGGGCATTTGAACGGGTTCCAGGAGGCAGTGAGGACCAGCATCACTTTTCCCCGCTGGCACTTTAGCTGTGGCAGCAAAATCTGGACGTTTGTCTTTTTGCTCCAGAGAGCGCCGAAAGTGAAAAAAGGTGCTTTTGCTGATAGAGTGCTCAGGAAAGCAGAGAGGGCCAAATTGTCTGGGGCATTTGAAGGGGTTCCAGGAGGCAGTGAGACCAGCATCACTTTTCCCCGCTGGCACTTTAGCTGTGGCAGCAAAAGCTGGACGTTTGTCTTATTTGCTCCAGAGAGCGCCGAAAGTGAAAAAAGGTGCTTTTGAGGATAGATTGCGCAGGAAAGCAGAGAGGGCCAAACTGTATGGGGCATTTAAAGGGGTTCCAGGAGGCAGTGAGGACCAGCATCACTTTTCCCCGCTGGCACCTTTGCTGTGGCAGCAAAAGCTGGACGTTGTCTTTTTGCTCCAGAGAGCGCCGAAAGTGAAAAAAGGTGCTTTTGAGGATAGAGTGCTCAGGAAAGCAGAGAGGGCCAAATTGTCTGGGGCATTTGAAGGGGTTCCAGGAGGCAGTGAGGACCAGCATCACTTTTCCCCGCTGGCACCTTTGCTGTGGCAGCAAAAAGCTGGACGTTTGTCTTTTTTGCTCCAACAGCGCCAAAGTGAAAAAAGGTGCTTTTGAGGATGGAGTCCTCAGAAAGCAGAGAGGGCCAAATTGTCTGGGGCATTTGAAGGGGTTCCAGGAGGCAGTGAGGACCAGCATCACTTTTCCCCGCTGGCACCTTTGCTGTGGCAGCAAAAGCTGGACGTTTGTTTTTTTTTTGCTTTAGAGAGCGCCGAAAGTGAAAAAAGGTGCTTTTGAAGGATAGAGTGCGCAGGAAAGCAGAGAGGGCCAAACTGTATGGGGCATTTAAAGGGGTTCCAGGAGGCAGTGAGGACCAGCATCACTTTTCCCCGCTGGCACCTTTGCTGTGGCAGCAAAAGCTGGACGTTTGTCTTTTTTGCTCCAGAGAGCGCCGAAAGTGAAAAAAAGGTGCTTTCGAGGATAGAGTCCTCAGGAACGCAGAGAGGGCCAAATCGTCTTGGGCATTTGAAGGGGTTCCAGGAGGCAGTGAGGACCAGCATCACTTTTCCCCGCTGCACCTTTGCTGTGGCAGCAAAAGCTGGACGTTTGTCTTTTTTGCTCCAGACAGCGCCGAAAGTGAAAAGGTGCTTTTGCGGATAGAGTGCTCAGGAAAGCAGAGAGGGCCAAATTGTCTGGGGCATTGAAGGGTTCCAGGAGGCAGTGAGGACCAGCATCACTTTTCCCCGCTGGCACCTTTGCTGTGGCAGCAAAAGCTGGGACGTTTGTCTTTTTTGCTCCAGACGCCGAAAGTGAAAAAAGGTGCTTTTGGGGATAGAGTCCTCAGGAACGCAGAGAGGCGAAATTGTCTGGGGCATTTGAAGGGGTTCCAGGAGGCAGTGAGGACCAGCATCACTTTTTCCGCTGGCACCTTTGCTGTGGCAGCAAAAGCTGGAACGTTTGTCTTTTTTGCTCCAGACAGCGCCGAAAGTGAAAAAAGGTGCTTTTGAGGATAGAGTCTGCAGGAAAGCAGAGAGGGCCAAATTGTCTGGGGCATTTGAAGGGGTTCCAGGAGGCAGTGAGGACCAGCATCACTTTTCCCCGCTGGCACCTTGCTGTGGCAGCAAAATCTGGACGTTTGTCTTTTTTGCTCCAGAGAGCGCCGAAAGTGAAAAAAGGTGCTTTTGAGGATAGAGTGCTCAGGAAAGCAGAGAAGGCCAAATTGTCTGGGGCATTTGAAGGGGTTCCAGGAGGCAGTGAGGACCAGCATCACTTTTCCCCGCTGGCACTTTAGCTGTGGCAGCAAAATCTGGACGTTTGTCTTTTTTTGCTCCAGACAGCGCCGAAAGTGAAAAAAGGTGCTTTTGCTGATAGAGTGCTCAGGAAAGCAGAGAGGGCCAAATTGTCTGGGCATTTGAAGGGGTTCCAGGAGGCAGTGAGAACCAGCATCACTTTTCCCCGCTGGCACTTTAGCTGTGGCAGCAAAATCTGGACGTTTGTCTTTTTGCTCCAGAGAGCGCCGAAAGTGAAAAAAGGTGCTTTTGAGGATAGAGTGCTTAGGAAAGCAGAGAGGGCCAAACTGTATGGGGCATTTAAAGGGGTTCCAGGGAGGCAGTGAGGACCAGCATCACTTTTCCCCGCTGGCACCTTTGCTGTGGCAGCAAAAGCTGGACGTTTGTCTTTTTTGCTCCAGAGAGCGCCGAAAGTGAAAAAGGTGCTTTTGAGTCCTCAGGAACGCAGAGAGGGCCAAATCGCCTGGGCATTTGAAGGGGTTCCAGGAGGCAGTGAGGACCAGCATCACTTTTCCCCGCTGGCACCTTTGCTGTGCAGCAAAGCTGGACGTTTGTCTTTTTTGCTCCAGACAGCGCCGAAAGTGAAAAAAGGTGCTTTTGAGGATAGAGTGCTCAGGAAAGCAGAGAGGGCCAAATTGTCTGGGGGCATTTGAAGGGTTCCAGGAGGCAGTGAGGACCAGCATCACTTTTCCCCGCTGGCACTTTAGCTGTGGCAGCAAAATCTGGACGTTTGTCTTTTTTGCTCCAGAGAGCGCCGAAAGTGAAAAAAGGTGCTTTTGAGATAGAGTGCGCAGGAAAGCAGAGAGGGCCAAACTGTATGGGGCATTTAAAGGGGTTCCAGGAGGCAGTGAGGACCAGCATCACTTTTCCCCGCTGGCACCTTTGCTGTGGCAGCAAAAGCTGGACGTTTGTCTTTTTTGCTCCAGAGAGCGCCGAAAGTGAAAAAAGGTGCTTTTGAGTCCTCAGGGAACGCAGAGAGGGCCAAATCGTCTGGGGCATTTGAAGGGGTTCCAGGAGGCAGTGAGGACCAGCATCACTTTTCCCCCGCTGGCACCTTTGCTGTGGCAGCAAAATCTGGACGTTTGTCTTTTTGCTCCAGAGAGCGCCGAAAGTGAAAAAAGGTGCTTTTGAGGATAGAGTCCGCAGGAAAGCAGAGAGGGCCAAATTGTCTGGGGCATTTAAAGGGTTCCAGGAGGCAGTGAGGACCAGCATCACTTTTCCCCGCTGGCACCTTTGCTGTGGCAGCAAAATCTGGACGTTTGTCTTTTTTGCTCCAGAGAGCGCCAAAAGTGAAAAAAGGTGCTTTTGCGGATGAGTCCTCAGGAAAGCAGAGAGGGCCAAATTGTCTGGGGCATTTGAAGGGGTTCCAGGAGGCAGTGAGGACCAGCATCACTTTTCCCCGCTGGCACCTTTGCTGTGGCAGCAAAAGCTGGACGTTTGTTTTTTTTTGCTTTAGAGAGCGCCGAAAGTGAAAAAGGTGCTTTTGAGGATAGAGTGCGCAGGAAAGCAGAGAGGGCCAAATTGTCTGGGGCATTTGAAGGGGTTCCAGGAGGCAGTGAGGACCAGCATCACTTTTCCCCGCTGGCACCTTTGCTGTGGCAGCAAAAGCTGGACGTTTGTCTTTTTTGCTCCAGACAGCGCCGAAAGTGAAAAAGGTGCTTTTGAGGATAGAGTGCTCAGGAAAGCAGAGAGGGCCAAATTGTCTGGGGCATTGAAGGGTTCCAGGAGGCAGTGAGGACCAGCATCACTTTTCCCCGCTGGCACCTTTGCTGTGGCAGCAAAAGCTGGACGTTTGTCTTTTTGCTCCAGAGAGCGCCGAAAGTGGAAAAAAGGTGCTTTTGAGGATAGAGTGCTCAGGAAAGCAGAGAGGGCCAAATTGTCTGGGGGCATTTGAAGGGTTCCAGGAGGCAGTGAGGGACCAGCATCACTTTTCCCCGCTGGCACTTTAGCTGTGGCAGCAAAATCTGGACGTTTGTCTTTTTTGCTCCAGAGAGCACCGAAAGTGAAAAAAAGGTGCTTTTGAGGATAGAGTCCTCAGGAAAGCAGAGAGGGCCAAATTGTCTGGGGCATTTGAAGGGGTTCCAGGAGGCAGTGAGGACCAGCATCACTTTTCCCCGCTGGCACCTTTGCTGTGGCAGCAAAAGCTGGACGTTTGTCTTTTTTGCTCCAGAGAGCGCCGAAAGTGAAAAAAGGTGCTTTTGAGGATAGAGTCCTCAGGAAAGCAGAGAGGGCCAAATTGTCTGGGGCGTTTGAAGGGGTTCAGGAGGCAGTGAGGACCAGCATCACTTTTCCGCGCTGGCACTTTAGCTGTGGCAGCAAATCTGGACGTTTGTCTTTTTTGCTCCAGACGCCGAAAGTGAAAAAAAGGTGCTTTTGAGGATAGAGTCCTCAGGAAAGCAGAGAGGGCCAAATTGTCTGGGGCATTTGAAGGGGTTCCAGGAGGCAGTGAGGACCAGTATCACTTTCCCCGCTGGCACCTTTGCTGTGGCAGCAAAAGCTGGACGTTTGTTTTTTTTGCTTTAGAGAGCGCCGAAAGTGAAAAAAGGTGCTTTTGAGGATAGAGTCCTCAGGAAAGCAGAGAGGGCCAAATTGTCTGGGGCATTTGAAGGGGTTCCAGGAGGCAGTGAGGACCAGCATCACTTTTCCCCGCTGGCACCTTGCTGTGGCAGCAAAAGCTGGACGTTTGTCTTTTTTGCTCCAGAGAGCGCCGAAAGTGAAAAAGGTGCTTTTGCGGATGGAGTCCTCAGGAAAGCAGAGAGGGCCAAATTGTCTGGGGCATTTGAAGGGGTTCCAGGAGGCAGTGAGGACCAGCATCACTTTTCCCGCTGGCACTTTAGCTGTGGCAGCAAAATCTGGACGTTTGTCTTTTTTGCTCCAGACAGCCGCCGAAAGTGAAAAAAGGTGCTTTTGCGGGATGGAGTCCTCAGGAAAGCAGAGAGGGCCAAATTGTCTGGGGCATTTGAAGGGGTTCCAGGAGGCAGTGAGGACCAGCATCACTTTTCCCCGCTGGCACCTTTGCTGTGGCAGCAAAAGCTGGACGTTTGTCTTTTTGCTCCAGACAGCGCCGAAAGTGAAAAAAGGTGCTTTTGCGGATAGAGTGCTCAGGAAAGCAGAGAGGGCCAAATTGTCTGGGGCGTTTGAAGGGGTTCCAGGAGGCAGTGAGGACCAGCATCACTTTTCCCCGCTGGCACCTTTGCTGTGGCAGCAAAAGCTGGACGTTGTCTTTTTGCTCCAGAGAGCGCCGAAAGTGAAAAAAGGTGCTTTTTGCGGATAGAGTCTGCAGGAAAGCAGAGAGGGCCAAATTGTCTGGGGCATTTGAAGGGGTTCCAGGAGGCAGTGAGGACCAGCATCACTTTTCCGCGCTGGCACTTTAGCTGTGGCAGCAAAATCTGGACGTTTGTCTTTTTTGCTCCAGACGCCGAAAGTGAAAAAAGGTGCTTTTGAGGATAGAGTCCTCAGGAAAGCAGAGAGGGCCAAATTGTCTGGGGCATTTGAAGGGGTTCCAGGAGGCAGTGAGGACCAGCATCACTTTTTCCCCCCTGGCACTTTAGCTGTGGCAGCAAAAGCTGGACGTTTGTCTTTTTTGCTCCAGACAGCGCCGAAAGTGAAAAAAGGTGCTTTTGCGGATGGAGTCCTCAGGAAAGCAGAGAGGGCCAAATTGTCTGGGGCATTTGAAGGGGTTCCAGGAGGCAGTGAGGACCAGCATCACTTTCCCCGCTGGCACCTTTGCTGTGGCAGCAAAAGCTGGACGTTGTTTTTTTTGCTTTAGAGAGCGCCGAAAGTGAAAAAAGGTGCTTTTGAGGATAGAGTGCGCAGGGAAAGCAGAGAGGCCAAACTGTCTGGGGCATTGAAAGGGGTTCCAGGAGGCAGTGAGGACCAGCATCACTTTTCCCCGCTGGCACCTTTGCTGTGGCAGCAAAAGCTGGGACGTTGTCTTTTTTGCTCCAGAGAGCGCCGAAAGTGAAAAAAAGGGTGCTTTTGAGGATAGAGTCCGCAGGAAAGCAGAGAGGGCCAAATTGTCTGGGGCATTTGAAGGGGGTTCCAGGAGGCAGTGAGGACCAGCATCACTTTTCCCCGCTGGCACTTTAACTGTGGCAGCAAAATCTGGACGTTTGTCTTTTTTGCTCCAGAGAGCGCCGAAAGTGAAAAAAGGTGCTTTTGAGGATAGAGTCCGCAGGAAAGCAGAGAGGGCCAAATTGTATGGGGCATTTAAAGCGGTTCCAGGAGGCAGTGAGGACCAGCATCACTTTTCCCCGCTGGCACCTTTGCTGTGGCAGCAAAAGCTGGACGTTTGTCTTTTTTTGCTCCAGACAGCGCCGAAAGTGAAAAAAGGTGCTTTTGCGGATAGAGTGCTCAGGAAAGCAGAGAGGGCCAAATTGTCTGGGGCGTTTGAAGGGGTTCCAGGAGGCAGTGAGGACCAGCATCACTTTTCCCCGCTGGCACCTTTGCTGTGGCAGCAAAAGCTGGACGTTTGTCTTTTTTGCTCCAGAGAGCGCCGAAAGTGAAAAAAGGTGCTTTTGCGGATAGAGTCTGCAGGAAAGCAGAGAGGGCCAAATTGTCTGGGGCATTTGAAGGGTCCAGGAGGCAGTGAGGACCAGCATCACTTTTCCGCGCTGGCACTTTAGCTGTGGCAGCAAAATCTGGACGTTTGTCTTTTTTGCTCCAGACGCCGAAAGTGAAAAAAGGTGCTTTGAGGATAGAGTCCTCAGGAAAGCAGAGAGGGCCAAATTGTCTGGGGCATTTGAAGGGGTTCCAGGAGGCAGTGAGGACCAGCATCACTTTTCCCCCGCTGGCACTTTAGCTGTGGCAGCAAAATCTGGACGTTTGTCTTTTTTGCTCCAGACAGCGCCGAAAGTGAAAAAAGGTGCTTTTGAGGATAGAGTCCTCAGGAACGCAGAGAGGGCCAAATTGTCTGGGGCATTTGAAGGGGTTCCAGGAGGCAGTGAGGACCAGCATCACTTTTTCCCGCTGGCACCTTTGCTGTGGCAGCAAAAGCTGGACGTTTGTCTTTTTTTTGCTCCAGACAGTGCCGAAAGTGAAAAAAGGTGCTTTTGCGGATAGAGTCCTCAGGAAAGCAGAGAGGGCCAAATTGTCTGCGGCATTTGAACGGGTTCCAGGAGGCAGTGAGGACCAGCATCACTTTTCCCCGCTGGCACTTTAGCTGTGGCAGCAAAATCTGGACGTTGTCTTTTTTGCTCCAGACAGCGCCGAAAGTGAAAAAAGGTGCTTTTGCTGATAGAGTGCTCAGGAAAGCAGAGAGGGCCAAATTGTCTGGGGCATTTGAAGGGGTTCCAGGAGGCAGTGAGGACCAGCATCACTTTTCCCCGCTGGCACTTTAGCTGTGGCAGCAAAACTGGACGTTTGTCTTTTTTGCTCCAGAGAGCGCCCGAAAGTGAAAAAAGGTGCTTTTGAGGATAGAGTGCGCAGGAAAGCAGAGAGGGCCAAACTGTATGGGGCATTTAAAAGGGGTTCCAGAGGCAGTGAGGACAGCATCACTTTTCCCGCTGGCACCTTTGCTGTGGCAGCAAAAGCTGGACGTTTGTCTTTTTTGCTCCAGAGAGCGCCGAAAGTGAAAAAAGGTGCTTTTGCTGATAGAGTGCTCAGGAAAGCAGAGAGGGCCAAATTGTCTGGGGCATTTGAAGGGGTTCCAGGAAGCAGTGAGGACCAGCATCACTTTTCCCCGCAAAAGCACCTTTTTCACTTTCGGCGCTGGTCTGGAGCAAAAAAAGACAAACGTCCAGCTTTTGCTGCCACAGCGAAAGGTGCCAGCGGGGAAAAGTGATGCTGGTCCTCACTGCTTCCTGGAACCCCTTCAAATGCCCAGACAATTTGGCCCTCTCTGCTTTCCTGAGCACTCTATCAGCAAAAGCACCTTTTTTCACTTTCGGCGCTCTCTGGAGCAAAAAGACAAACGTCCAGCTTTTGCTGCCACAGCAAAGGTGCCAGCGGGGAAAAGTGATGCTGGTCCTCACTGCCTCCTGGAACCCCTTTAAATGCCCCATACAGTTTGGCCCTCTCTGCTTTCCTGCGCACTCTATCCTCAAAAGCACCTTTTTTCACTTTCGGCGCTCTCTGGAGCAAAAAGACAAACGTCCAGTTTTGCTGCCACAGCTAAAGTGCCAGCGGGGAAAAGTGATGCTGGTCCTCACTGCCTCCTGGAACCCCTTCAAATGCCCCAGACAATTTGGCCCTCTCTGCTTTCCTGAGCACTCTATCAGCAAAAGCACCTTTTTTCACTTTCGGCGCTGTCTGGAGCAAAAAAGACAAACGTCCAGATTTTGCTGCCACAGCTAAAGTGCCAGCGGGGAAAAGTGATGCTGGTCCTCACTGCCTCCTGGAACCCGTTCAAATGCCGCAGACAATTTGGCCCTCTCTGCTTTCCTGAGGACTCTATCCGCAAAAGCACCTTTTTTCACTTTCGGCACTGTCTGGAGCAAAAAAAAGACAAACGTCCAGCTTTTGCTGCCACAGCAAAGGTGCCAGCGGGAAAAAGTGATGCTGGTCCTCACTGCCTCCTGGAACCCCTTCAAATGCCCCAGACAATTTGGCCCTCTCTGCGTTCCTGAGGACTCTATCCTCAAAAGCACCTTTTTTCACTTTCGGCGCTGTCTGGAGCAAAAAAGACAAACGTCCAGATTTTGCTGCCACAGCTAAAGTGCCAGCGGGGAAAAGTGATGCTGGTCCTCACTGCCTCCTGGAACCCCTTCAAATGCCCCAGACAATTTGGCCCTCTCTGCTTTCCTGAGGACTCTATCCTCAAAAGCACCTTTTTTCACTTTCGGCGTCTGGAGCAAAAAAGACAAACGTCCAGATTTTGCTGCCACAGCTAAAGTGCCAGCGCGGAAAAGTGATGCTGGTCCTCACTGCCTCCTGGAACCCCTTCAAATGCCCCAGACAATTTGGCCCTCTCTGCTTTCCTGCAGACTCTATCCGCAAAAGCACCTTTTTTCACTTTCGGCGCTCTCTGGAGCAAAAAAGACAAACGTCCAGCTTTTGCTGCCACAGCAAAGGTGCCAGCGGGGAAAAGTGATGCTGGTCCTCACTGCCTCCTGGAACCCCTTCAAACGCCCCAGACAATTTGGCCCTCTCTGCTTTCCTGAGCACTCTATCCGCAAAAGCACCTTTTTTCACTTTCGGCGCTGTCTGGAGCAAAAAAGACAAACGTCCAGCTTTTGCTGCCACAGCAAAGGTGCCAGCGGGGAAAAGTGATGCTGGTCCTCACTGCCTCCTGGAACCGCTTTAAATGCCCCATACAATTTGGCCCTCTCTGCTTTCCTGCGGACTCTATCCTCAAAAGCACCTTTTTTCACTTTCGGCGCTCTCTGGAGCAAAAAAGACAAACGTCCAGATTTTGCTGCCACAGTTAAAGTGCCAGCGGGGAAAAGTGATGCTGGTCCTCACTGCCTCCTGGAACCCCTTCAAATGCCCCAGACAATTTGGCCCTCTCTGCTTTCCTGCGGACTCTATCCTCAAAAGCACCTTTTTTCACTTTCGGCGCTCTCTGGAGCAAAAAAGACAAACGTCCAGCTTTTGCTGCCACAGCAAAGGTGCCAGCGGGGAAAAGTGATGCTGGTCCTCACTGCCTCCTGGAACCCCTTTCAATGCCCCAGACAGTTTGGCCCTCTCTGCTTTCCTGCGCACTCTATCCTCAAAAGCACCTTTTTTCACTTTCGGCGCTCTCTAAAGCAAAAAAAACAAACGTCCAGCTTTTGCTGCCACAGCAAAGGTGCCAGCGGGGAAAAGTGATGCTGGTCCTCACTGCCTCCTGGAACCCCTTCAAATGCCCCAGACAATTTGGCCCTCTCTGCTTTCCTGAGGACTCCATCCGCAAAAGCACCTTTTTTCACTTTCGGCGCTGTCTGGAGCAAAAAAGACAAACGTCCAGCTTTTGCTGCCACAGCTAAAGTGCCAGGGGGAAAAGTGATGCTGGTCCTCACTGCCTCCTGGAACCCCTTCAAATGCCCCAGACAATTTGGCCCTCTCTGCTTTCCTGAGGACTCTATCCTCAAAAGCACCTTTTTTCACTTTCGGCGTCTGGAGCAAAAAAGACAAACGTCCAGATTTTGCTGCCACAGCTAAAGTGCCAGCGCGGAAAAGTGATGCTGGTCCTCACTGCCTCCTGGAACCCCTTCAAATGCCCCAGACAATTTGGCCCTCTCTGCTTTCCTGCAGACTCTATCCGCAAAAGCACCTTTTTTCACTTTCGGCGCTCTCTGGAGCAAAAAAGACAAACGTCCAGCTTTTGCTGCCACAGCAAAGGTGCCAGCGGGGAAAAGTGATGCTGGTCCTCACTGCCTCCTGGAACCCCTTCAAACGCCCCAGACAATTTGGCCCTCTCTGCTTTCCTGAGCACTCTATCCGCAAAAGCACCTTTTTTCACTTTCGGCGCTGTCTGGAGCAAAAAAGACAAACGTCCAGCTTTTGCTGCCACAGCAAAGGTGCCAGCGGGGAAAAGTGATGCTGGTCCTCACTGCCTCCTGGAACCCCTTCAAATGCCCCAGACAATTTGGCCCTCTCTGCTTTCCTGAGGACTCCATCCGCAAAAGCACCTTTTTTCACTTTCGGCGCTGTCTGGAGCAAAAAAGACAAACGTCCAGATTTTGCTGCCACAGCTAAAGTGCCAGCGGGGAAAAGTGATGCTGGTCCTCACTGCCTCCTGGAACCCCTTCAAATGCCCCAGACAATTTGGCCCTCTCTGCTTTCCTGAGGACTCCATCCGCAAAAGCACCTTTTTTCACTTTCGGCGCTCTCTGGAGCAAAAAAGACAAACGTCCAGCTTTTGCTGCCACAGCAAAGGTGCCAGCGGGGAAAAGTGATGCTGGTCCTCACTGCCTCCTGGAACCCCTTCAAATGCCCCAGACAATTTGGCCCTCTCTGCTTTCCTGAGGACTCTATCCTCAAAAGCACCTTTTTTCACTTTCGGCGCTCTCTAAAGCAAAAAAAACAAACGTCCAGCTTTTGCTGCCACAGCAAAGGTGCCAGCGGGGAAAAGTGATACTGGTCCTCACTGCCTCCTGGAACCCCTTCAAATGCCCCAGACAATTTGGCCCTCTCTGCTTTCCTGAGGACTCTATCCTCAAAAGCACCTTTTTTCACTTTCGGCGTCTGGAGCAAAAAAGACAAACGTCCAGATTTTGCTGCCACAGCTAAAGTGCCAGCGCGGAAAAGTGATGCTGGTCCTCACTGCCTCCTGGAACCCCTTCAAACGCCCCAGACAATTTGGCCCTCTCTGCTTTCCTGAGGACTCTATCCTCAAAAGCACCTTTTTTCACTTTCGGCGCTCTCTGGAGCAAAAAAGACAAACGTCCAGCTTTTGCTGCCACAGCAAAGGTGCCAGCGGGGAAAAGTGATGCTGGTCCTCACTGCCTCCTGGAACCCCTTCAAATGCCCCAGACAATTTGGCCCTCTCTGCTTTCCTGAGGACTCTATCCTCAAAAGCACCTTTTTTCACTTTCGGTGCTCTCTGGAGCAAAAAAGACAAACGTCCAGATTTTGCTGCCACAGCTAAAGTGCCAGCGGGGAAAAGTGATGCTGGTCCTCACTGCCTCCTGGAACCCCTTCAAATGCCCCAGACAATTTGGCCCTCTCTGCTTTCCTGAGCACTCTATCCTCAAAAGCACCTTTTTTCACTTTCGGCGCTCTCTGGAGCAAAAAAGACAAACGTCCAGCTTTTGCTGCCACAGCAAAGGTGCCAGCGGGGAAAAGTGATGCTGGTCCTCACTGCCTCCTGGAACCCCTTCAAATGCCCCAGACAATTTGGCCCTCTCTGCTTTCCTGAGCACTCTATCCTCAAAAGCACCTTTTTTCACTTTCGGCGCTGTCTGGAGCAAAAAAGACAAACGTCCAGCTTTTGCTGCCACAGCAAAGGTGCCAGCGGGGAAAAGTGATGCTGGTCCTCACTGCCTCCTGGAACCCCTTCAAATGCCCCAGACAATTTGGCCCTCTCTGCTTTCCTGCGCACTCTATCCTCAAAAGCACCTTTTTTCACTTTCGGCGCTCTCTAAAGCAAAAAAAAACAAACGTCCAGCTTTTGCTGCCACAGCAAAGGTGCCAGCGGGGAAAAGTGATGCTGGTCCTCACTGCCTCCTGGAACCCCTTCAAATGCCCCAGACAATTTGGCCCTCTCTGCTTTCCTGAGGACTCCATCCGCAAAAGCACCTTTTTTCACTTTTGGCGCTCTCTGGAGCAAAAAAGACAAACGTCCAGATTTTGCTGCCACAGCAAAGGTGCCAGCGGGGAAAAGTGATGCTGGTCCTCACTGCCTCCTGGAACCCCTTTAAATGCCCCAGACAATTTGGCCCTCTCTGCTTTCCTGCGGACTCTATCCTCAAAAGCACCTTTTTTCACTTTCGGCGCTCTCTGGAGCAAAAAAGACAAACGTCCAGATTTTGCTGCCACAGCAAAGGTGCCAGCGGGGAAAAGTGATGCTGGTCCTCACTGCCTCCTGGAACCCCTTCAAATGCCCCAGACGATTTGGCCCTCTCTGCGTTCCTGAGGACTCAAAAGCACCTTTTTTCACTTTCGGCGCTCTCTGGAGCAAAAAAGACAAACGTCCAGCTTTTGCTGCCACAGCAAAGGTGCCAGCGGGGAAAAGTGATGCTGGTCCTCACTGCCTCCTGGAACCCCTTTAAATGCCCCATACAGTTTGGCCCTCTCTGCTTTCCTGCGCACTCTATCCTCAAAAGCACCTTTTTTCACTTTCGGCGCTCTCTGGAGCAAAAAAGACAAACGTCCAGATTTTGCTGCCACAGCTAAAGTGCCAGCGGGGAAAAGTGATGCTGGTCCTCACTGCCTCCTGGAACCCCTTCAAATGCCCCAGACAATTTGGCCCTCTCTGCTTTCCTGAGCACTCTATCCTCAAAAGCACCTTTTTTCACTTTCGGCGCTGTCTGGAGCAAAAAAGACAAACGTCCAGCTTTTGCTGCCACAGCAAAGGTGCCAGCGGGGAAAAGTGATGCTGGTCCTCACTGCCTCCTGGAACCCCTTCAAATGCCCCAGGCGATTTGGCCCTCTCTGCGTTCCTGAGGACTCAAAAGCACCTTTTTTCACTTTCGGCGCTCTCTGGAGCAAAAAAGACAAACGTCCAGCTTTTGCTGCCACAGCAAAGGTGCCAGCGGGGGAAAAGTGATGCTGGTCCTCACTGCCTCCTGGAACCCCTTTAAATGCCCCATACAGTTTGGCCCTCTCTGCTTTCCTAAGCACTCTATCCTCAAAAGCACCTTTTTTCACTTTCGGCGCTCTCTGGAGCAAAAAAGACAAACGTCCAGATTTTGCTGCCACAGCTAAAGTGCCAGCGGGGAAAAGTGATGCTGGTTCTCACTGCCTCCTGGAACCCCTTCAAATGCCCCAGACAATTTGGCCCTCTCTGCTTTCCTGAGCACTCTATCAGCAAAAGCACCTTTTTTCACTTTCGGCGCTGTCTGGAGCAAAAAAGACAAACGTCCAGATTTTGCTGCCACAGCTAAAGTGCCAGCGGGGAAAAGTGATGCTGGTCCTCACTGCCTCCTGGAACCCCTTCAAATGCCCCAGACAATTTGGCCTTCTCTGCTTTCCTGAGCACTCTATCCTCAAAAGCACCTTTTTTCACTTTCGGCGCTCTCTGGAGCAAAAAAGACAAACGTCCAGATTTTGCTGCCACAGCAAAGGTGCCAGCGGGGAAAAGTGATGCTGGTCCTCACTGCCTCCTGGAACCCCTTCAAATGCCCCAGACAATTTGGCCCTCTCTGCTTTCCTGCAGACTCTATCCTCAAAAGCACCTTTTTTCACTTTCGGCGCTGTCTGGAGCAAAAAAGACAAACGTCCAGCTTTTGCTGCCACAGCAAAGGTGCCAGCGGGAAAAAGTGATGCTGGTCCTCACTGCCTCCTGGAACCCCTTCAAATGCCCCAGACAATTTCGCCCTCTCTGCGTTCCTGAGGACTCTATCCCCAAAAGCACCTTTTTTCACTTTCGGCGTCTGGAGCAAAAAAGACAAACGTCCAGCTTTTGCTGCCACAGCAAAGGTGCCAGCGGGGAAAAGTGATGCTGGTCCTCACTGCCTCCTGGAACCCCTTCAAATGCCCCAGACAATTTGGCCCTCTCTGCTTTCCTGAGCACTCTATCCGCAAAAGCACCTTTTTTCACTTTCGGCGCTGTCTGGAGCAAAAAAGACAAACGTCCAGCTTTTGCTGCCACAGCAAAGGTGCCAGCGGGGAAAAGTGATGCTGGTCCTCACTGCCTCCTGGAACCCCTTCAAATGCCCAAGACGATTTGGCCCTCTCTGCGTTCCTGAGGACTCTATCCTCGAAAGCACCTTTTTTCACTTTCGGCGCTCTCTGGAGCAAAAAAGACAAACGTCCAGCTTTTGCTGCCACAGCAAAGGTGCCAGCGGGGAAAAGTGATGCTGGTCCTCACTGCCTCCTGGAACCCCTTTAAATGCCCCATACAGTTTGGCCCTCTCTGCTTTCCTGCGCACTCTATCCTCAAAAGCACCTTTTTTCACTTTCGGCGCTCTCTAAAGCAAAAAAAAACAAACGTCCAGCTTTTGCTGCCACAGCAAAGGTGCCAGCGGGGAAAAGTGATGCTGGTCCTCACTGCCTCCTGGAACCCCTTCAAATGCCCCAGACAATTTGGCCCTCTCTGCTTTCCTGAGGACTCCATCCGCAAAAGCACCTTTTTTCACTTTTGGCGCTGTCTGGAGCAAAAAAGACAAACGTCCAGCTTTTGCTGCCACAGCAAAGGTGCCAGCGGGGAAAAGTGATGCTGGTCCTCACTGCCTCCTGGAACCCCTTCAAATGCCCCAGACAATTTGGCCCTCTCTGCTTTCCTGAGCACTCTATCCTCAAAAGCACCTTTTTTCACTTTCGGCGCTCTCTGGAGCAAAAAAGACAAACGTCCAGCTTTTGCTGCCACAGCAAAGGTGCCAGCGGGGAAAAGTGATGCTGGTCCTCACTGCCTCCTGGAACCCCTTTAAATGCCCCATACAGTTTGGCCCTCTCTGCTTTCCTGCGCAATCTATCCTCAAAAGCACCTTTTTTCACTTTCGGCGCTCTCTGGAGCAAATAAGACAAACGTCCAGCTTTTGCTGCCACAGCTAAAGTGCCAGCGGGGAAAAGTGATGCTGGTCCTCACTGCCTCCTGGAACCCCTTCAAATGCCCCAGACAATTTGGCCCTCTCTGCTTTCCTGAGCACTCTATCAGCAAAAGCACCTTTTTTCACTTTCGGCGCTCTCTGGAGCAAAAAAGACAAACGTCCAGATTTTGCTGCCACAGCTAAAGTGCCAGCGGGGAAAAGTGATGCTGGTCCTCACTGCCTCCTGGAACCCGTTCAAATGCCCCAGACAATTTGGCCCTCTCTGCTTTCCTGAGGACTCTATCCTCAAAAGCACCTTTTTTCACTTTCGGCGCTGTCTGGAGCAAAAAAGACAAACGTCCAGCTTTTGCTGCCACAGCAAAGGTGCCAGCGGGGAAAAGTGATGCTGGTCCTCAGTGCCTCCTGGAACCCCTTCAAATGCCCCAGACAATTTGGCCCTCTCTGCGTTCCTGAGGACTCTATCCTCAAAAGCACCTTTTTTCACTTTCGGCGCTCTCTGGAGCAAAAAAGACAAACGTCCAGATTTTGCTGCCACAGCTAAAGTGCCAGCGGGGAAAAGTGATACTGGTCCTCACTGCCTCCTAGAACCCCTTCAAATGCCCCAGACAATTTGGCCCTCTCTGCTTTCCTGAGGACTCTATCCTCAAAAGCACCTTTTTTCACTTTCGGCGTCTGAAGCAAAAAAGACAAACGTCCAGATTTTGCTGCCACAGCTAAAGTGCCAGCGGGGAAAAGTGATGCTGGTCCTCACTGCCTCCTGGAACCCCTTCAAATGCCCCAGACAATTTGGCCCTCTCTGCTTTCCTGAGGACTCCACCCGCAAAAGCACCTTTTTTCACTTTCGGCGCTCTCTGGAGCAAAAAAGACAAACGTCCAGCTTTTGCTGCCACAGCAAAGGTGCCAGCGGGGAAAAGTGATGCTGGTCCTCACTGCCTCCTGGAACCCCTTCAAATGCCCCAGACAATTTGGCCCTCTCTGCTTTCCTAAGCACTCTATCCGCAAAAGCACCTTTTTTCACTTTCGGCGCTCTCTGGAGCAAAAAAGACAAACGTCCAGCTTTTGCTGCCACAGCAAAGGTGCCAGCGGGGAAAAGTGATGCTGGTCCTCACTGCCTCCTGGAACCCCTTCAAATGCCCCAGACAATTTGGCCCTCTCTGCTTTCCTGAGGACTCCATCCGCAAAAGCACCTTTTTTCACTTTCGGCGCTGTCTGGAGCAAAAAAGACAAACGTCCAGATTTTGCTGCCACAGCTAAAGTGCCAGCGCGGAAAAGTGATGCTGGTCCTCACTGCCTCCTGGAACCCCTTCAAATGCCCCAGACAATTTGGCCCTCTCTGCTTTCCTGAGCACTCTATCCGCAAAAGCACCTTTTTTCACTTTCGGCGCTGTCTGGAGCAAAAAAGACAAACGTCCAGCTTTTGCTGCCACAGCAAAGGTGCCAGCGGGGAAAAGTGATGCTGGTCCTCACTGCCTCCTGGAACCCCTTCAAATGCCCCAGACAATTTGGCCCTCTCTGCTTTCCTGAGCACTCTATCCGCAAAAGCACCTTTTTTCACTTTCGGCGCTCTCTGGAGCAAAAAAGACAAACGTCCAGCTTTTGCTGCCACAGCAAAGGTGCCAGCGGGGAAAAGTGATGCTGGTCCTCACTGCCTCCTGGAACCCCTTTAAATGCCCCATACAATTTGGCCCTCTCTGCTTTCCTGCGGACTCTATCCTCAAAAGCACCTTTTTTCACTTTCGGCGCTGTCTGGAGCAAAAAAGACAAACGTCCAGCTTTTGCTGCCACAGCAAAGGTGCCAGCGGGGAAAAGTGATGCTGGTCCTCACTGCTTCCTGGAACCCCTTCAAATGCCCCAGACAATTTGGCCCTCTCTGCTTTCCTGAGCACTCTATCAGCAAAAGCACCTTTTTTCACTTTCGGCGCTCTCTGGAGCAAAAAAGACAAACGTCCAGCTTTTGCTGCCACAGCAAAGGTGCCAGCGGGGAAAAGTGATGCTGGTCCTCACTGCCTCCTGGAACCACTTTAAATGCCCCATACAGTTTGGCCCTCTCTGCTTTCCTGCGCACTCTATCCTCAAAAGCACCTTTTTTCACTTTCGGCGCTCTCTGGAGCAAAAAAGACAAACGTCCAGCTTTTGCTGCCACAGCTAAAGTGCCAGCGGGGAAAAGTGATGCTGGTCCTCACTGCCTCCTGGAACCCCTTCAAATGCCCCAGACAATTTGGCCCTCTCTGCTTTCCTGAGCACTCTATCAGCAAAAGCACCTTTTTTCACTTTCGGCGCTGTCTGGAGCAAAAAAGACAAACGTCCAGATTTTGCTGCCACAGCTAAAGTGCCAGCGGGGAAAAGTGATGCTGGTCCTCACTGCCTCCTGGAAGCCGTTCAAATGCCGCAGACAATTTGGCCCTCTCTGCTTTCCTGAGGACTCTATCCGCAAAAGCACCTTTTTTCACTTTCGGCGCTGTCTGGAGCAAAAAAAGACAAACGTCCAGCTTTTGCTGCCACAGCAAAGGTGCCAGCGGGGAAAAGTGATGCTGGTCCTCACTGCCTCCTGGAACCCCTTCAAATGCCCCAGACAATTTGGCCCTCTCTGCGTTCCTGAGGACTCTATCCTCAAAAGCACCTTTTTTCACTTTCGGCGCTGTCTGGAGCAAAAAAGACAAACGTCCAGATTTTGCTGCCACAGCTAAAGTGCCAGGGGGGAAAAGTGATGCTGGTCCTCACTGCCTCCTGGAACCCCTTCAAATGCCCCAGACAATTTGGCCCTCTCTGCTTTCCTGAGGACTCTATCCTCAAAAGCACCTTTTTTCACTTTCGGCGTATGGAGCAAAATAGACAAACGTCCAGATTTTGCTGCCACAGCTAAAGTGCCAGCGGGGAAAAGTGATGCTGGTCCTCACTGCCTCCTGGAACCCGTTCAAATGCCGCAGACAATTTGGCCCTCTCTGCTTTCCTGAGGACTCTATCCGCAAAAGCACCTTTTTTCACTTTCGGCGCTGTCTGGAGCAAAAAAAGACAAACGTCCAGCTTTTGCTGCCACAGCAAAGGTGCCAGCGGGGAAAAGTGATGCTGGTCCTCACTGCCTCCTGGAACCCCTTCAAATGCCCCAGACAATTTGGCCCTCTCTGCGTTCCTGAGCACTCTATCCTCAAAAGCACCTTTTTTCACTTTCGGCGCTGTCTGGAGCAAAAAAGACAAACGTCCAGATTTTGCTGCCACAGCTAAAGTGCCAGCGGGGAAAAGTGATGCTGGTCCTCACTGCCTCCTGGAACCCCTTCAAATGCCCCAGACAATTTGGCCCTCTCTGCTTTCCTGAGGACTCTATCCTCAAAAGCACCTTTTTTCACTTTCGGCGTCTGGAGCAAAAAAGACAAACGTCCAGATTTTGCTGCCACAGCTAAAGTGCCAGCGCGGAAAAGTGATGCTGGTCCTCACTGCCTCCTGGAACCCCTTCAAATGCCCCAGACAATTTGGCGCTCTCTGCTTTCCTGCAGACTCTATCCGCAAAAGCACCTTTTTTCACTTTCGGCGCTCTCTGGAGCAAAAAAGACAAACGTCCAGCTTTTGCTGCCACAGCAAAG
This sequence comes from Vanellus vanellus, assembly GCF_965231255.1. Classification (NCBI taxonomy): domain Eukaryota; kingdom Metazoa; phylum Chordata; class Aves; order Charadriiformes; family Charadriidae; genus Vanellus; species Vanellus vanellus. The sequence goes on along the minus strand of NC_138910.1, from coordinate 46,065,636 downwards.
GTGCCAGCGGGGAAAAGTGATGCTGGTCCTCACTGCCTCCTGGAACCCCTTCAAACGCCCCAGACAATTTGGCCCTCTCTGCTTTCCTGAGCACTCTATCCGCAAAAGCACCTTTTTTCACTTTCGGCGCTGTCTGGAGCAAAAAAGACAAACGTCCAGCTTTTGCTGCCACAGCAAAGGTGCCAGCGGGGAAAAGTGATACTGGTCCTCACTGCCTCCTGGAACCCCTTCAAATGCCCCAGACAATTTGGCCCTCTCTGCTTTCCTGAGGACTCTATCCTCAAAAGCACCTTTTTTCACTTTCGGCGTCTGGAGCAAAAAAGACAAACGTCCAGATTTTGCTGCCACAGCAAAGGTGCCAGCGGGGAAAAGTGATGCTGGTCCTCACTGCCTCCTGGAAGCCCTTCAAATGCCCCAGACAATTTGGCCCTCTCTGCTTTCCTACAGACTCTATCCGCAAAAGCACCTTTTTTCACTTTCGGCGCTCTCTGGAGCAAAAAAGACAAACGTCCAGATTTTGCTGCCACAGCTAAAGTGCCAGCGGGGAAAAGTGATGCTGGTCCTCACTGCCTCCTGGAACCCCTTCAAATGCCCCAGACAATTTGGCCCTCTCTGCTTTCCTGAGGACTCTATCCTCAAAAGCACCTTTTTTCACTTTCGGCGCTCTCTGGAGCAAAAAAGACAAACGTCCAGATTTTGCTGCCACAGCAAAGGTGCCAGCGGGGAAAAGTGATGCTGGTCCTCACTGCCTCCTGGAACCCCTTCAAATGCCCCAGACAATTTGGCCCTCTCTGCTTTCCTGAGGACTCCATCCGCAAAAGCACCTTTTTTCACTTTCGGCGCTCTCTGGAGCAAAAAAGACAAACGTCCAGATTTTGCTGCCACAGCTAAAGTGCCAGCGGGGAAAAGTGATGCTGGTCCTCACTGCCTCCTGGAACCCCTTCAAATGCCCCAGACAATTTGGCCCTCTCTGCTTTCCTGAGCACTCTATCCGCAAAAGCACCTTTTTTCACTTTCGGCGCTGTCTGGAGCAAAAAAGACAAACGTCCAGCTTTTGCTGCCACAGCAAAGGTGCCAGCGGGGAAAAGTGATGCTGGTCCTCACTGCCTCCTGGAACCCCTTCAAATGCCCCAGACAATTTGGCCCTCTCTGCTTTCCTGAGCACTCTATCCGCAAAAGCACCTTTTTTCACTTTCGGCGCTCTCTGGAGCAAAAAAGACAAACGTCCAGATTTTGCTGCCACAGCAAAGGTGCCAGCGGGGAAAAGTGATGCTGGTCCTCACTGCCTCCTGGAACCCCTTCAAATGCCCCAGACAATTTGGCCCTCTCTGCTTTCCTGAGGACTCCATCCGCAAAAGCACCTTTTTTCACTTTCGGCGCTCTCTGGAGCAAAAAAGACAAACGTCCAGCTTTTGCTGCCACAGCAAAGGTGCCACCGGGGAAAAGTGATGCTGGTCCTCACTGCCTCCTGGAACCCCTTTAAATGCCCCATACAATTTGGCCCTCTCTGCTTTCCTGCGCACTCTATCCTCAAAAGCACCTTTTTTCACTTTCGGCGCTCTCTGGAGCAAAAAAGACAAACGTCCAGCTTTTGCTGCCACAGCTAAAGTGCCAGCGGGGAAAAGTGATGCTGGTTCTCACTGCCTCCTGGAACCCCTTCAAATGCCCCAGACAATTTGGCCCTCTCTGCTTTCCTGAGCACTCTATCCTCAAAAGCACCTTTTTTCACTTTCGGCGTCTGGAGCAAAAAAGACAAACGTCCAGCTTTTGCTGCCACAGCAAAGGTGCCAGCGGGGAAAAGTGATGCTGGTCCTCACTGCCTCCTGGAACCCCTTCAAATGCCCCAGACAATTTGGCCCTCTCTGCTTTCCTGAGCACTCTATCCTCAAAAGCACCTTTTTTCACTTTCGGCGCTGTCTGGAGCAAAAAAGACAAACGTCCAGCTTTTGCTGCCACAGCAAAGGTGCCAGCGGGGAAAAGTGATGCTGGTCCTCACTGCCTCCTGGAACCCCTTCAAATGCCCCAGACAATTTGGCCCTCTCTGCTTTCCTGCGCACTCTATCCTCAAAAGCACCTTTTTTCACTTTCGGCGCTCTCTAAAGCAAAAAAAACAAACGTCCAGCTTTTGCTGCCACAGCAAAGGTGCCAGCGGGGAAAAGTGATGCTGGTCCTCACTGCCTCCTGGAACCCCTTCAAATGCCCCAGACAATTTGGCCCTCTCTGCTTTCCTGAGGACTCCATCCGCAAAAGCACCTTTTTTCACTTTTGGCGCTCTCTGGAGCAAAAAAGACAAACGTCCAGATTTTGCTGCCACAGCAAAGGTGCCAGCGGGGAAAAGTGATGCTGGTCCTCACTGCCTCCTGGAACCCCTTTAAATGCCCCATACAATTTGGCCCTCTCTGCTTTCCTGCGGACTCTATCCTCAAAAGCACCTTTTTTCACTTTCGGCGCTCTCTGGAGCAAAAAAGACAAACGTCCAGATTTTGCTGCCACAGCTAAAGTGCCAGCGGGGAAAAGTGATGCTGGTCCTAACTGCCTCCTGGAACCCCTTCAAATGCCCCAGACAATTTGGCCCTCTCTGCTTTCCTGAGCACTCTATCCTCAAAAGCACCTTTTTTCACTTTCGGCGCTGTCTGGAGCAAAAAAGACAAACGTCCAGCTTTTGCTGCCACAGCAAAGGTGCCAGCGGGGAAAAGTGATGCTGGTCCTCACTGCCTCCTGGAACCCCTTCAAATGCCCCAGACGATTTGGCCCTCTCTGCGTTCCTGAGGACTCTATCCTCAAAAGCACCTTTTTTCACTTTCGGCGCTCTCTGGAGCAAAAAAGACAAACGTCCAGCTTTTGCTGCCACAGCAAAGGTGCCAGCGGGGAAAAGTGATGCTGGTCCTCACTGCCTCCTGGAACCCCTTTAAATGCCCCATACAGTTTGGCCCTCTCTGCTTTCCTGCGCACTCTATCCTCAAAAGCACCTTTTTTCACTTTCGGCGCTCTCTGGAGCAAAAAAGACAAACGTCCAGATTTTGCTGCCACAGCTAAAGTGCCAGCGGGGAAAAGTGATGCTGGTCCTCACTGCCTCCTGGAACCCCTTCAAATGCCCCAGACAATTTGGCCCTCTCTGCTTTCCTGAGCACTCTATCCTCAAAAGCACCTTTTTTCACTTTCGGCGCTGTCTGGAGCAAAAAAGACAAACGTCCAGCTTTTGCTGCCACAGCAAAGGTGCCAGCGGGGAAAAGTGATGCTGGTCCTCACTGCCTCCTGGAACCCCTTCAAATGCCCCAGACGATTTGGCCCTCTCTGCGTTCCTGAGGACTCAAAAGCACCTTTTTTCACTTTCGGCGCTCTCTGGAGCAAAAAAGACAAACGTCCAGCTTTTGCTGCCACAGCAAAGGTGCCAGCGGGGAAAAGTGATGCTGGTCCTCACTGCCTCCTGGAACCCCTTTAAATGCCCCATACAGTTTGGCCCTCTCTGCTTTCCTAAGCACTCTATCCTCAAAAGCACCTTTTTTCACTTTCGGCGCTCTCTGGAGCAAAAAAGACAAACGTCCAGCTTTTGCTGCCACAGCAAAGGTGCCAGCGGGGAAAAGTGATGCTGGTCCTCACTGCCTCCTGGAACCCCTTCAAATGCCCCAGACAATTTGGCCCTCTCTGCTTTCCTGAGCACTCTATCCTCAAAAGCACCTTTTTTCACTTTCGGCGCTGTCTGGAGCAAAAAAGACAAACGTCCAGCTTTTGCTGCCACAGCAAAGGTGCCAGCGGGGAAAAGTGATGCTGGTCCTCACTGCCTCCTGGAACCCCTTCAAATGCCCCAGACAATTTGGCCCTCTCTGCTTTCCTGCGCACTCTATCCTCAAAAGCACCTTTTTTCACTTTCGGCGCTCTCTAAAGCAAAAAAAACAAACGTCCAGCTTTTGCTGCCACAGCAAAGGTGCCAGCGGGGAAAAGTGATGCTGGTCCTCACTGCCTCCTGGAAGCCCTTCAAATGCCCCAGACAATTTGGCCCTCTCTGCTTTCCTGAGGACTCCATCCGCAAAAGCACCTTTTTTCACTTTTGGCGCTCTCTGGAGCAAAAAAGACAAACGTCCAGATTTTGCTGCCACAGCAAAGGTGCCAGCGGGGAAAAGTGATGCTGGTCCTCACTGCCTCCTGGAACCCCTTTAAATGCCCCATACAATTTGGCCCTCTCTGCTTTCCTGCGGACTCTATCCTCAAAAGCACCTTTTTTCACTTTCGGCGCTCTCTGGAGCAAAAAGACAAACGTCCAGATTTTGCTGCCACAGCTAAAGTGCCAGCGGGGAAAAGTGATGCTGGTCCTAACTGCCTCCTGGAACCCCTTCAAATGCCCCAGACAATTTGGCCCTCTCTGCTTTCCTGAGCACTCTATCCTCAAAAGCACCTTTTTTCACTTTCGGCGCTGTCTGGAGCAAAAAAGACAAACGTCCAGCTTTTGCTGCCACAGCAAAGGTGCCAGCGGGGAAAAGTGATGCTGGTCCTCACTGCCTCCTGGAACCCCTTCAAATGCCCCAGACGATTTGGCCCTCTCTGCGTTCCTGAGGACTCTATCCTCAAAAGCACCTTTTTTCACTTTCGGCGCTCTCTGGAGCAAAAAAGACAAACGTCCAGCTTTTGCTGCCACAGCAAAGGTGCCAGCGGGGAAAAGTGATGCTGGTCCTCACTGCCTCCTGGAACCCCTTTAAATGCCCCATACAGTTTGGCCCTCTCTGCTTTCCTGCGCACTCTATCCTCAAAAGCACCTTTTTTCACTTTCGGCGCTCTCTGGAGCAAAAAAGACAAACGTCCAGATTTTGCTGCCACAGCTAAAGTGCCAGCGGGGAAAAGTGATGCTGGTCCTCACTGCCTCCTGGAACCCCTTCAAATGCCCCAGACAATTTGGCCCTCTCTGCTTTCCTGAGCACTCTATCCTCAAAAGCACCTTTTTTCACTTTCGGCGCTGTCTGGAGCAAAAAAGACAAACGTCCAGCTTTTGCTGCCACAGCAAAGGTGCCAGCGGGGAAAAGTGATGCTGGTCCTCACTGCCTCCTGGAACCCCTTCAAATGCCCCAGACGATTTGGCCCTCTCTGCGTTCCTGAGGACTCAAAAGCACCTTTTTTCACTTTCGGCGCTCTCTGGAGCAAAAAAGACAAACGTCCAGCTTTTGCTGCCACAGCAAAGGTGCCAGCGGGGAAAAGTGATGCTGGTCCTCACTGCCTCCTGGAACCCCTTTAAATGCCCCATACAGTTTGGCCCTCTCTGCTTTCCTAAGCACTCTATCCTCAAAAGCACCTTTTTTCACTTTCGGCGCTCTCTGGAGCAAAAAAGACAAACGTCCAGATTTTGCTGCCACAGCTAAAGTGCCAGCGGGGAAAAGTGATGCTGGTTCTCACTGCCTCCTGGAACCCCTTCAAATGCCCCAGACAATTTGGCCCTCTCTGCTTTCCTGAGCACTCTATCAGCAAAAGCACCTTTTTTCACTTTCGGCGCTCTCTGGAGCAAAAAAGACAAACGTCCAGATTTTGCTGCCACAGCAAAGGTGCCAGCGGGGAAAAGTGATGCTGGTCCTCACTGCCTCCTGGAACCCCTTCAAATGCCCCAGACAATTTGGCCCTCTCTGCTTTCCTGCAGACTCTATACTCAAAAGCACCTTTTTTCACTTTCGGCGCTCTCTGGAGCAAAAAAGACAAACGTCCAGATTTTGCTGCCACAGCAAAGGTGCCAGCGGGGAAAAGTGATGCTGGTCCTCACTGCCTCCTGGAACCCCTTCAAATGCCCCAGACAATTTGGCCCTCTCTGCTTTCCTGAGGACTCCATCCGCAAAAGCACCTTTTTTCACTTTCGGCGCTCTCTGGAGCAAAAAAGACAAACGTCCAGATTTTGCTGCCACAGCTAAAGTGCCAGCGGGGAAAAGTGATGCTGGTCCTCACTGCCTCCTGGAACCCCTTCAAATGCCCCAGACAATTTGGCCCTCTCTGCTTTCCTGAGCACTCTATCCGCAAAAGCACCTTTTTTCACTTTCGGCGCTGTCTGGAGCAAAAAAGACAAACGTCCAGCTTTTGCTGCCACAGCAAAGGTGCCAGCGGGGAAAAGTGATGCTGGTCCTCACTGCCTCCTGGAACCCCTTCAAATGCCCCAGACAATTTGGCCCTCTCTGCTTTCCTGAGCACTCTATCCGCAAAAGCACCTTTTTTCACTTTCGGCGCTCTCTGGAGCAAAAAAGACAAACGTCCAGATTTTGCTGCCACAGCAAAGGTGCCAGCGGGGAAAAGTGATGCTGGTCCTCACTGCCTCCTGGAACCCCTTCAAATGCCCCAGACAATTTGGCCCTCTCTGCTTTCCTGAGGACTCCATCCGCAAAAGCACCTTTTTTCACTTTCGGCGCTCTCTGGAGCAAAAAAGACAAACGTCCAGCTTTTGCTGCCACAGCAAAGGTGCCAGCGGGGAAAAGTGATGCTGGTCCTCACTGCCTCCTGGAACCCCTTTAAATGCCCCATACAATTTGGCCCTCTCTGCTTTCCTGCGCACTCTATCCTCAAAAGCACCTTTTTTCACTTTCGGCGCTCTCTGGAGCAAAAAAGACAAACGTCCAGCTTTTGCTGCCACAGCTAAAGTGCCAGCGGGGAAAAGTGATGCTGGTTCTCACTGCCTCCTGGAACCCCTTCAAATGCCCCAGACAATTTGGCCCTCTCTGCTTTCCTGAGCACTCTATCCTCAAAAGCACCTTTTTTCACTTTCGGCGTCTGGAGCAAAAAAGACAAACGTCCAGATTTTGCTGCCACAGCTAAAGTGCCAGCGCGGAAAAGTGATGCTGGTCCTCACTGCCTCCTGGAACCCCTTCAAATGCCCCAGACAATTTGGCCCTCTCTGCTTTCCTGAGCACTCTATCCTCAAAAGCACCTTTTTTCACTTTCGGCGCTGTCTGGAGCAAAAAAGACAAACGTCCAGCTTTTGCTGCCACAGCAAAGGTGCCAGCGGGGAAAAGTGATGCTGGTCCTCACTGCCTCCTGGAACCCCTTCAAATGCCCCAGACAATTTGGCCCTCTCTGCTTTCCTGAGGACTCTATCCTCAAAAGCACCTTTTTTCACTTTCGGTGCTCTCTGGAGCAAAAAAGACAAACGTCCAGATTTTGCTGCCACAGCTAAAGTGCCAGCGGGGAAAAGTGATGCTGGTCCTCACTGCCTCCTGGAACCCCTTCAAATGCCCCAGACAATTTGGCCCTCTCTGCTTTCCTGAGCACTCTATCCTCAAAAGCACCTTTTTTCACTTTCGGCGCTGTCTGGAGCAAAAAAGACAAACGTCCAGCTTTTGCTGCCACAGCAAAGGTGCCAGCGGGGAAAAGTGATGCTGGTCCTCACTGCCTCCTGGAACCCCTTCAAATGCCCCAGACAATTTGGCCCTCTCTGCTTTCCTGAGCACTCTATCCTCAAAAGCACCTTTTTTCACTTTCGGCGCTGTCTGGAGCAAAAAAGACAAACGTCCAGCTTTTGCTGCCACAGCAAAGGTGCCAGCGGGGAAAAGTGATGCTGGTCCTCACTGCCTCCTGGAACCCCTTCAAATGCCCCAGACAATTTGGCCCTCTCTGCTTTCCTGCGCACTCTATCCTCAAAAGCACCTTTTTTCACTTTCGGCGCTCTCTAAAGCAAAAAAAACAAACGTCCAGCTTTTGCTGCCACAGCAAAGGTGCCAGCGGGGAAAAGTGATGCTGGTCCTCACTGCCTCCTGGAAGCCCTTCAAATGCCCCAGACAATTTGGCCCTCTCTGCTTTCCTGAGGACTCCATCCGCAAAAGCACCTTTTTTCACTTTTGGCGCTGTCTGGAGCAAAAAAGACAAACGTCCAGCTTTTGCTGCCACAGCAAAGGTGCCAGCGGGGAAAAGTGATGCTGGTCCTCACTGCCTCCTGGAACCCCTTTAAATGCCCCATACAATTTGGCCCTCTCTGCTTTCCTGCGGACTCTATCCTCAAAAGCACCTTTTTTCACTTTCGGCGCTCTCTGGAGCAAAAAAGACAAACGTCCAGATTTTGCTGCCACAGCTAAAGTGCCAGCGGGGAAAAGTGATGCTGGTCCTAACTGCCTCCTGGAACCCCTTCAAATGCCCCAGACAATTTGGCCCTCTCTGCTTTCCTGAGCACTCTATCCTCAAAAGCACCTTTTTTCACTTTCGGCGCTGTCTGGAGCAAAAAAGACAAACGTCCAGCTTTTGCTGCCACAGCAAAGGTGCCAGCGGGGAAAAGTGATGCTGGTCCTCACTGCCTCCTGGAACCCCTTCAAATGCCCCAGACGATTTGGCCCTCTCTGCGTTCCTGAGGACTCTATCCTCAAAAGCACCTTTTTTCACTTTCGGCGCTCTCTGGAGCAAAAAAGACAAACGTCCAGCTTTTGCTGCCACAGCAAAGGTGCCAGCGGGGAAAAGTGATGCTGGTCCTCACTGCCTCCTGGAACCCCTTTAAATGCCCCATACAGTTTGGCCCTCTCTGCTTTCCTGCGCACTCTATCCTCAAAAGCACCTTTTTTCACTTTCGGCGCTCTCTGGAGCAAAAAAGACAAACGTCCAGATTTTGCTGCCACAGCTAAAGTGCCAGCGGGGAAAAGTGATGCTGGTCCTCACTGCCTCCTGGAACCCCTTCAAATGCCCCAGACAATTTGGCCCTCTCTGCTTTCCTGAGCACTCTATCCTCAAAAGCACCTTTTTTCACTTTCGGCGCTGTCTGGAGTAAAAAAGACAAACGTCCAGCTTTTGCTGCCACAGCAAAGGTGCCAGCGGGGAAAAGTGATGCTGGTCCTCACTGCCTCCTGGAACCCCTTCAAATGCCCCAGACGATTTGGCCCTCTCTGCGTTCCTGAGGACTCAAAAGCACCTTTTTTCACTTTCGGCGCTCTCTGGAGCAAAAAAGACAAACGTCCAGCTTTTGCTGCCACAGCAAAGGTGCCAGCGGGGAAAAGTGATGCTGGTCCTCACTGCCTCCTGGAACCCCTTTAAATGCCCCATACAGTTTGGCCCTCTCTGCTTTCCTAAGCACTCTATCCTCAAAAGCACCTTTTTTCACTTTCGGCGCTCTCTGGAGCAAAAAAGACAAACGTCCAGCTTTTGCTGCCACAGCAAAGGTGCCAGCGGGGAAAAGTGATGCTGGTCCTCACTGCCTCCTGGAACCCCTTCAAATGCCCCAGACAATTTGGCCCTCTCTGCTTTCCTGAGCACTCTATCCTCAAAAGCACCTTTTTTCACTTTCGGCGCTGTCTGGAGCAAAAAAGACAAACGTCCAGCTTTTGCTGCCACAGCAAAGGTGCCAGCGGGGAAAAGTGATGCTGGTCCTCACTGCCTCCTGGAACCCCTTCAAATGCCCCAGACAATTTGGCCCTCTCTGCTTTCCTGCGCACTCTATCCTCAAAAGCACCTTTTTTCACTTTCGGCGCTCTCTAAAGCAAAAAAAACAAACGTCCAGCTTTTGCTGCCACAGCAAAGGTGCCAGCGGGGAAAAGTGATGCTGGTCCTCACTGCCTCCTGGAAGCCCTTCAAATGCCCCAGACAATTTGGCCCTCTCTGCTTTCCTGAGGACTCCATCCGCAAAAGCACCTTTTTTCACTTTTGGCGCTCTCTGGAGCAAAAAAGACAAACGTCCAGATTTTGCTGCCACAGGAAAGGTGCCAGCGGGGAAAAGTGATGCTGGTCCTCACTGCCTCCTGGAACCCCTTTAAATGCCCCATACAATTTGGCCCTCTCTGCTTTCCTGCGGACTCTATCCTCAAAAGCACCTTTTTTCACTTTCGGCGCTCTCTGGAGCAAAAAAGACAAACGTCCAGATTTTGCTGCCACAGCTAAAGTGCCAGCGGGGAAAAGTGATGCTGGTCCTAACTGCCTCCTGGAACCCCTTCAAATGCCCCAGACAATTTGGCCCTCTCTGCTTTCCTGAGCACTCTATCCTCAAAAGCACCTTTTTTCACTTTCGGCGCTGTCTGGAGCAAAAAAGACAAACGTCCAGCTTTTGCTGCCACAGCAAAGGTGCCAGCGGGGAAAAGTGATGCTGGTCCTCACTGCCTCCTGGAACCCCTTCAAATGCCCCAGACGATTTGGCCCTCTCTGCGTTCCTGAGGACTCTGTCCTCAAAAGCACCTTTTTTCACTTTCGGCGCTCTCTGGAGCAAAAAAGACAAACGTCCAGCTTTTGCTGCCACAGCAAAGGTGCCAGCGGGGAAAAGTGATGCTGGTCCTCACTGCCTCCTGGAACCCCTTTAAATGCCCCATACAGTTTGGCCCTCTCTGCTTTCCTGCGCACTCTATCCTCAAAAGCACCTTTTTTCACTTTCGGCGCTCTCTGGAGCAAAAAAGACAAACGTCCAGATTTTGCTGCCACAGCTAAAGTGCCAGCGGGGAAAAGTGATGCTGGTCCTCACTGCCTCCTGGAACCCCTTCAAATGCCCCAGACAATTTGGCCCTCTCTGCTTTCCTGAGCACTCTATCCTCAAAAGCACCTTTTTTCACTTTCGGCGCTGTCTGGAGCAAAAAAGACAAACGTCCAGCTTTTGCTGCCACAGCAAAGGTGCCAGCGGGGAAAAGTGATGCTGGTCCTCACTGCCTCCTGGAACCCCTTCAAATGCCCCAGACGATTTGGCCCTCTCTGCGTTCCTGAGGACTCAAAAGCACCTTTTTTCACTTTCGGCGCTCTCTGGAGCAAAAAAGACAAACGTCCAGCTTTTGCTGCCACAGCAAAGGTGCCAGCGGGGAAAAGTGATGCTGGTCCTCACTGCCTCCTGGAACCCCTTTAAATGCCCCATACAGTTTGGCCCTCTCTGCTTTCCTAAGCACTCTATCCTCAAAAGCACCTTTTTTCACTTTCGGCGCTCTCTGGAGCAAAAAAGACAAACGTCCAGATTTTGCTGCCACAGCTAAAGTGCCAGCGGGGAAAAGTGATGCTGGTTCTCACTGCCTCCTGGAACCCCTTCAAATGCCCCAGACAATTTGGCCCTCTCTGCTTTCCTGAGCACTCTATCAGCAAAAGCACCTTTTTTCACTTTCGGCGCTCTCTGGAGCAAAAAAGACAAACGTCCAGATTTTGCTGCCACAGCAAAGGTGCCAGCGGGGAAAAGTGATGCTGGTCCTCACTGCCTCCTGGAACCCCTTCAAATGCCCCAGACAATTTGGCCCTCTCTGCTTTCCTGCAGACTCTATCCTCAAAAGCACCTTTTTTCACTTTCGGCGCTGTCTGGAGCAAAAAAGACAAACGTCCAGATTTTGCTGCCACAGCAAAGGTGCCAGCGGGGAAAAGTGATGCTGGTCCTCACTGCCTCCTGGAACCCCTTCAAATGCCCCAGACAATTTCGCCCTCTCTGCGTTCCTGAGGACTCTATCCCCAAAAGCACCTTTTTTCACTTTCGGCGTCTGGAGCAAAAAAGACAAACGTCCAGCTTTTGCTGCCACAGCAAAGGTGCCAGCGGGGAAAAGTGATGCTGGTCCTCACTGCCTCCTGGAACCCCTTCAAATGCCCCAGACAATTTGGCCCTCTCTGCTTTCCTGAGCACTCTATCCGCAAAAGCACCTTTTTTCACTTTCGGCGCTGTCTGGAGCAAAAAAGACAAACGTCCAGCTTTTGCTGCCACAGCAAAGGTGCCAGCGGGGAAAAGTGATGCTGGTCCTCACTGCCTCCTGGAACCCTTTCAAATGCCCAAGACGATTTGGCCCTCTCTGCGTTCCTGAGGACTCTATCCTCGAAAGCACCTTTTTTCACTTTCGGCGCTGTCTGGAGCAAAAAAGACAAACGTCCAGCTTTTGCTGCCACAGCAAAGGTGCCAGCAGGGAAAAGTGATGCTGGTCCTCACTGCCTCCTGGAACCCCTTTAAATGCCCCAGACAATTTGGCCCTCTCTGCTTTCCTGCGCACTCTATCCTCAAAAGCACCTTTTTTCACTTTCGGCGCTCTCTAAAGCAAAAAAAACAAACGTCCAGCTTTTGCTGCCACAGCAAAGGTGCCAGCGGGGAAAAGTGATGCTGGTCCTCACTGCCTCCTGGAACCCCTTCAAATGCCCCAGACAATTTGGCCCTCTCTGCTTTCCTGAGGACTCCATCCGCAAAAGCACCTTTTTTCACTTTTAGCGCTCTCTGGAGCAAAAAAGACAAACGTCCAGCTTTTGCTGCCACAGCAAAGGTGCCAGCGGGGAAAAGTGATGCTGGTCCTCACTGCCTCCTGGAACCCCTTCAAATGCCCCAGACAATTTGGCCCTCTCTGCTTTCCTGAGCACTCTATCCTCAAAAGCACCTTTTTTCACTTTCGGCGCTCTCTGGAGCAAAAAAGACAAACGTCCAGCTTTTGCTGCCACAGCAAAGGTGCCAGCGGGGAAAAGTGATGCTGGTCCTCACTGCCTCCTGGAACCCCTTTAAATGCCCCATACAGTTTGGCCCTCTCTGCTTTCCTGCGCACTCTATCCTCAAAAGCACCTTTTTTCACTTTCGGCGCTCTCTGGAGCAAATAAGACAAACGTCCAGCTTTTGCTGCCACAGCTAAAGTGCCAGCGGGGAAAAGTGATGCTGGTCCTCACTGCCTCCTGGAACCCCTTCAAATGCCCCAGACAATTTGGCCCTCTCTGCTTTCCTGAGCACTCTATCAGCAAAAGCACCTTTTTTCACTTTCGGCGCTCTCTGGAGCAAAAAAGACAAACGTCCAGATTTTGCTGCCACAGCTAAAGTGCCAGCGGGGAAAAGTGATGCTGGTCCTCACTGCCTCCTGGAACCCGTTCAAATGCCCCAGACAATTTGGCCCTCTCTGCTTTCCTGAGGACTCTATCCTCAAAAGCACCTTTTTTCACTTTCGGCGCTGTCTGGAGCAAAAAAGACAAACGTCCAGCTTTTGCTGCCACAGCAAAGGTGCCAGCGGGGAAAAGTGATGCTGGTCCTCACTGCCTCCTGGAACCCCTTCAAATGCCCCAGACAATTTGGCCCTCTCTGCGTTCCTGAGGACTCTATCCTCAAAAGCACCTTTTTTCACTTTCGGCGCTCTCTGGAGCAAAAAAGACAAACGTCCAGCTTTTGCTGCCACAGCTAAAGTGCCAGCGGGGAAAAGTGATACTGGTCCTCACTGCCTCCTAGAACCCCTTCAAATGCCCCAGACAATTTGGCCCTCTCTGCTTTCCTGAGGACTCTATCCTCAAAAGCACCTTTTTTCACTTTCGGCGCTGTCTGGAGCAAAAAAGACAAACGTCCAGATTTTGCTGCCACAGCTAAAGTGCCAGCGCGGAAAAGTGATGCTGGTCCTCACTGCCTCCTGGAACCCCTTCAAATGCCCCAGACAATTTGGCCCTCTCTGCTTTCCTGAGCACTCTATCCGCAAAAGCACCTTTTTTCACTTTCGGCGCTGTCTGGAGCAAAAAAGACAAACGTCCAGCTTTTGCTGCCACAGCAAAGGTGCCAGCGGGGAAAAGTGATGCTGGTCCTCACTGCTTCCTGGAACCCCTTCAAATGCCCCAGACAATTTGGCCCTCTCTGCTTTCCTGAGCACTCTATCAGCAAAAGCACCTTTTTTCACTTTCGGCGCTCTCTGGAGCAAAAAAGACAAACGTCCAGCTTTTGCTGCCACAGCAAAGGTGCCAGCGGGGAAAAGTGATGCTGGTCCTCACTGCCTCCTGGAACCCCTTTAAATGCCCCATACAGTTTGGCCCTCTCTGCTTTCCTGCGCACTCTATCCTCAAAAGCACCTTTTTTCATTTTCGGCGCTCTCTGGAGCAAAAAAGACAAACGTCCAGCTTTTGCTGCCACAGCTAAAGTGCCAGCGGGGAAAAGTGATGCTGGTCCTCACTGCCTCCTGGAACCCCTTCAAATGCCCCAGACAATTTGGCCCTCTCTGCTTTCCTGAGCACTCTATCAGCAAAAGCACCTTTTTTCACTTTCGGCGCTGTCTGGAGCAAAAAAGACAAACGTCCAGATTTTGCTGCCACAGCTAAAGTGCCAGCGGGGAAAAGTGATGCTGGTCCTCACTGCCTCCTGGAAGCCGTTCAAATGCCCCAGACAATTTGGCCCTCTCTGCTTTCCTGAGGACTCTATCCGCAAAAGCACCTTTTTTCACTTTCGGCGCTGTCTGGAGCAAAAAAAGACAAACGTCCAGCTTTTGCTGCCACAGCAAAGGTGCCAGCGGGGAAAAGTGATGCTGGTCCTCACTGCCTCCTGGAACCCCTTCAAATGCCCCAGACAATTTGGCCCTCTCTGCGTTCCTGAGGACTCTATCCTCAAAAGCACCTTTTTTCACTTTCGGCGCTGTCTGGAGCAAAAAAGACAAACGTCCAGATTTTGCTGCCACAGCTAAAGTGCCAGGGGGGAAAAGTGATGCTGGTCCTCACTGCCTCCTGGAACCCCTTCAAATGCCCCAGACAATTTGGCCCTCTCTGCTTTCCTGAGGACTCTATCCTCAAAAGCACCTTTTTTCACTTTCGGCGTATGGAGCAAAATAGACAAACGTCCAGATTTTGCTGCCACAGCTAAAGTGCCAGCGCGGAAAAGTGATGCTGGTCCTCACTGCCTCCTGGAACCCCTTCAAATGCCCCAGACAATTTGGCCCTCTCTGCTTTCCTGAGCACTCTATCAGCAAAAGCACCTTTTTTCACTTTCGGCGCTCTCTGGAGCAAAAAAGACAAACGTCCAGCTTTTGCTGCCACAGCAAAGGTGCCAGCGGGGAAAAGTGATGCTGGTCCTCACTGCCTCCTGGAACCCCTTCAAATGCCCCAGACAATTTGGCCCTCTCTGCTTTCCTGAGCACTCTATCCTCAAAAGCACCTTTTTTCACTTTCGGCGCTGTCTGGAGCAAAAAAGACAAACGTCCAGCTTTTGCTGCCACAGCAAAGGTGCCAGCGGGGAAAAGTGATGCTGGTCCTCACTGCCTCCTGGAACCCCTTTAAATGCCCCATACAGTTTGGCCCTCTCTGCTTTCCTGCGCACTCTATCCTCAAAAGCACCTTTTTTCACTTTCGGCGCTCTCTAAAGCAAAAAAAACAAACGTCCAGCTTTTGCTGCCACAGCAAAGGTGCCAGCGGGGAAAAGTGATGCTGGTCCTCACTGCCTCCTGGAACCCCTTCAAATGCCCCAGACAATTTGGCCCTCTCTGCTTTCCTGAGCACTCTATCAGCAAAAGCACCTTTTTTCACTTTCGGCGCTCTCTGGAGCAAAAAAGACAAACGTCCAGCTTTTGCTGCCACAGCTAAAGTGCCAGCGGGGAAAAGTGATGCTGGTCCTCACTGCCTCCTGGAACCCGTTCAAATGCCGCAGACAATTTGGCCCTCTCTGCTTTCCTCAGGACTCTATCCGCAAAAGCACCTTTTTTCACTTTCGGCGCTGTCTGGAGCAAAAAAAGACAAACGTCCAGCTTTTGCTGCCACAGCAAAGGTGCCAGCGGGGAAAAGTGATGCTGGTCCTCACTGCCTCCTGGAACCCCTTCAAATGCCCCAGACAATTTGGCCCTCTCTGCGTTCCTGAGGACTCTATCCTCAAAAGCACCTTTTTTCACTTTCGGCGCTGTCTGGAGCAAAAAAGACAAACGTCCAGATTTTGCTGCCACAGCTAAAGTGCCAGCGGGGAAAAGTGATGCTGGTCCTCACTGCCTCCTGGAACCCCTTCAAATGCCCCAGACAATTTGGCCCTCTCTGCTTTCCTGAGGACTCTATCCTCAAAAGCACCTTTTTTCACTTTCGGCGTCTGGAGCAAAAAAGACAAACGTCCAGATTTTGCTGCCACAGCTAAAGTGCCAGCGCGGAAAAGTGATGCTGGTCCTCACTGCCTCCTGGAACCCCTTTAAATGCCCCATACAGTTTGGCCCTCTCTGCTTTCCTGCGCACTCTATCCTCAAAAGCACCTTTTTTCACTTTCGGCGCTCTCTAAAGCAAAAAAAACAAACGTCCAGCTTTTGCTGCCACAGCAAAGGTGCCAGCGGGGAAAAGTAATGCTGGTCCTCACTGCCTCCTGGAACCCCTTTAAATGCCCCATACAGTTTGGCCCTCTCTGCTTTCCTGCGCACTCTATCCTCAAAAGCACCTTTTTTCACTTTCGGCGCTCTCTGGAGCAAAAAAGACAAACGTCCAGATTTTGCTGCCACAGCTAAAGTGCCAGCGGGGAAAAGTGATGCTGGTCCTCACTGCCTCCTGGAACCCCTTCAAATGCCCCAGACAATTTGGCCCTCTCTGCTTTCCTGAGCACTCTATCAGCAAAAGCACCTTTTTTCACTTTCGGCGCTGTCTGGAGCAAAAAAGACAAACGTCCAGCTTTTGCTGCCACAGCTAAAGTGCCAGCGGGGAAAAGTGATGCTGGTCCTCACTGCCTCCTGGAACCCGTTCAAATGCCGCAGACAATTTGGCCCTCTCTGCTTTCCTGAGGACTCTATCCGCAAAAGCACCTTTTTTCACTTTCGGCGCTGTCTGGAGCAAAAAAAGACAAACGTCCAGCTTTTGCTGCCACAGCAAAGGTGCCAGCGGGGAAAAGTGATGCTGGTCCTCACTGCCTCCTGGAACCCCTTCAAATGCCCCAGACAATTTGGCCCTCTCTGCGTTCCTGAGGACTCTATCCTCAAAAGCACCTTTTTTCACTTTCGGCGCTGTCTGGAGCAAAAAAGACAAACGTCCAGATTTTGCTGCCACAGCTAAAGTGCCAGCGGGGAAAAGTGATGCTGGTCCTCACTGCCTCCTGGAACCCCTTCAAATGCCCCAGACAATTTGGCCCTCTCTGCTTTCCTGAGGACTCTATCCTCAAAAGCACCTTTTTTCACTTTCGGCGTCTGGAGCAAAAAAGACAAACGTCCAGATTTTGCTGCCACAGCTAAAGTGCCAGCGCGGAAAAGTGATGCTGGTCCTCACTGCCTCCTGGAACCCCTTCAAATGCCCCAGACAATTTGGCCCTCTCTGCTTTCCTGCAGACTCTATCCGCAAAAGCACCTTTTTTCACTTTCGGCGCTCTCTGGAGCAAAAAAGACAAACGTCCAGCTTTTGCTGCCACAGCAAAGGTGCCAGCGGGGAAAAGTGATGCTGGTCCTCACTGCCTCCTGGAACCCCTTCAAACGCCCCAGACAATTTGGCCCTCTCTGCTTTCCTGAGCACTCTATCCGCAAAAGCACCTTTTTTCACTTTCGGCGCTGTCTGGAGCAAAAAAGACAAACGTCCAGCTTTTGCTGCCACAGCAAAGGTGCCAGCGGGGAAAAGTGATACTGGTCCTCACTGCCTCCTGGAACCCCTTCAAATGCCCCAGACAATTTGGCCCTCTCTGCTTTCCTGAGGACTCTATCCTCAAAAGCACCTTTTTTCACTTTCGGCGTCTGGAGCAAAAAAGACAAACGTCCAGATTTTGCTGCCACAGCTAAAGTGCCAGCGGGGAAAAGTGATGCTGGTCCTCACTGCCTCCTGGAACCCCTTCAAATGCCCCAGACGATTTGGCTCTCTCTGCTTTCCTACAGACTCTATCCGCAAAAGCACCTTTTTTCACTTTCGGCGCTCTCTGGAGCAAAAAAGACAAACGTCCAGATTTTGCTGCCACAGCTAAAGTGCCAGCGGGGAAAAGTGATGCTGGTCCTCACTGCCTCCTGGAACCCCTTCAAATGCCCCAGACAATTTGGCCCTCTCTGCTTTCATGCAGACTCTATCCGCAAAAGCACCTTTTTTCACTTTCGGCGCTCTCTGGAGCAAAAAAGACAAACGTCCAGCTTTTGCTGCCACAGCAAAGGTGCCAGCGGGGAAAAGTGATGCTGGTCCTCACTGCCTCCTGGAACCCCTTCAAATGCCCCAGACAATTTGGCCCTCTCTGCTTTCCTGAGGACTCTATCTGCAAAAGCACCTTTTTTCACTTTCGGCGCTGTCTGGAGCAAAAAAGACAAACGTCCAGCTTTTGCTGCCACAGCAAAGGTGCCAGCGGGGAAAAGTGATGCTGGTCCTCACTGCCTCCTGGAACCCCTTCAAATGCCCCAGACAATTTGGCCCTCTCTGCTTTCCTGAGGACTCCATCCGCAAAAGCACCTTTTTTCACTTTCGGCGCTCTCTGGAGCAAAAAAGACAAACGTCCAGATTTTGCTGCCACAGCTAAAGTGCCAGCGGGGAAAAGTGATGCTGGTCCTCACTGCCTCCTGGAACCCCTTCAAATGCCCCAGACAATTTGGCCCTCTCTGCTTTCCTGAGCACTCTATCCGCAAAAGCACCTTTTTTCACTTTCGGCGCTGTCTGGAGCAAAAAAGACAAACGTCCAGCTTTTGCTGCCACAGCAAAGGTGCCAGCGGGGAAAAGTGATGCTGGTCCTCACTGCCTCCTGGAACCCCTTCAAATGCCCCAGACAATTTGGCCCTCTCTGCTTTCCTGAGCACTCTATCCGCAAAAGCACCTTTTTTCACTTTCGGCGCTCTCTGGAGCAAAAAAGACAAACGTCCAGCTTTTGCTGCCACAGCAAAGGTGCCAGCGGGGAAAAGTGATGCTGGTCCTCACTGCCTCCTGGAACCCCTTCAAATGCCCCAGACAATTTGGCCCTCTCTGCTTTCCTGAGGACTCCATCCGCAAAAGCACCTTTTTTCACTTTCGGCGCTCTCTGGAGCAAAAAAGACAAACGTCCAGCTTTTGCTGCCACAGCAAAGGTGCCAGCGGGGAAAAGTGATGCTGGTCCTCACTGCCTCCTGGAACCCCTTTAAATGCCCCATACAATTTGGCCCTCTCTGCTTTCCTGCGCACTCTATCCTCAAAAGCACCTTTTTTCACTTTCGGCGCTCTCTGGAGCAAAAAAGACAAACGTCCAGCTTTTGCTGCCACAGCTAAAGTGCCAGCGGGGAAAAGTGATGCTGGTTCTCACTGCCTCCTGGAACCCCTTCAAACGCCCCAGACAATTTGGCCCTCTCTGCTTTCCTGAGCACTCTATCCGCAAAAGCACCTTTTTTCACTTTCGGCGCTCTCTGGAGCAAAAAAGACAAACGTCCAGCTTTTGCTGCCACAGCAAAGGTGCCAGCGGGGAAAAGTGATACTGGTCCTCACTGCCTCCTGGAACCCCTTCAAATGCCCCAGACAATTTGGCCCTCTCTGCTTTCCTGAGGACTCTATCCTCAAAAGCACCTTTTTTCACTTTCGGCGTCTGGAGCAAAAAAGACAAACGTCCAGATTTTGCTGCCACAGCTAAAGTGCCAGCGGGGAAAAGTGATGCTGGTCCTCACTGCCTCCTGGAAGCCCTTCAAATGCCCCAGACAATTTGGCCCTCTCTGCTTTCCTACAGACTCTATCCGCAAAAGCACCTTTTTTCACTTTCGGCGCTCTCTGGAGCAAAAAAGACAAACGTCCAGATTTTGCTGCCACAGCTAAAGTGCCAGCGGGGAAAAGTGATGCTGGTCCTCACTGCCTCCTGGAACCCCTTCAAATGCCCCAGACAATTTGGCCCTCTCTGCTTTCCTGAGCACTCTATCCGCAAAAGCACCTTTTTTCACTTTCGGCGCTGTCTGGAGCAAAAAAGACAAACGTCCAGCTTTTGCTGCCACAGCAAAGGTGCCAGCGGGGAAAAGTGATGCTGGTCCTCACTGCCTCCTGGAACCCCTTCAAATGCCCCAGACAATTTGGCCCTCTCTGCTTTCCTGAGCACTCTATCCGCAAAAGCACCTTTTTTCACTTTCGGCGCTCTCTGGAGCAAAAAAGACAAACGTCCAGATTTTGCTGCCACAGCAAAGGTGCCAGCGGGGAAAAGTGATGCTGGTCCTCACTGCCTCCTGGAACCCCTTCAAATGCCCCAGACAATTTGGCCCTCTCTGCTTTCCTGAGGACTCCATCCGCAAAAGCACCTTTTTTCACTTTCGGCGCTCTCTGGAGCAAAAAAGACAAACGTCCAGCTTTTGCTGCCACAGCAAAGGTGCCAGCGGGGAAAAGTGATGCTGGTCCTCACTGCCTCCTGGAACCCCTTTAAATGCCCCATACAATTTGGCCCTCTCTGCTTTCCTGCGCACTCTATCCTCAAAAGCACCTTTTTTCACTTTCGGCGCTCTCTGGAGCAAAAAAGACAAACGTCCAGCTTTTGCTGCCACAGCTAAAGTGCCAGCGGGGAAAAGTGATGCTGGTTCTCACTGCCTCCTGGAACCCCTTCAAATGCCCCAGACAATTTGGCCCTCTCTGCTTTCCTGAGCACTCTATCAACAAAAGCACCTTTTTTCACTTTCGGCGCTGTCTGGAGCAAAAAAGACAAACGTCCAGATTTTGCTGCCAAAGCTAAAGTGCCAGCGGGGAAAAGTGATGCTGGTCCTCACTGCCTCCTGGAACCCCTTCAAACGCCCCAGACAATTTGGCCCTCTCTGCTTTCCTGAGCACTCTATCCGCAAAAGCACCTTTTTTCACTTTCGGCGCTCTCTGGAGCAAAAAAGACAAACGTCCAGCTTTTGCTGCCACAGCAAAGGTGCCAGCGGGGAAAAGTGATACTGGTCCTCACTGCCTCCTGGAACCCCTTCAAATGCCCCAGACAATTTGGCCCTCTCTGCTTTCCTGAGGACTCTATCCTCAAAAGCACCTTTTTTCACTTTCGGCGTCTGGAGCAAAAAAGACAAACGTCCAGATTTTGCTGCCACAGCTAAAGTGCCAGCGGGGAAAAGTGATGCTGGTCCTCACTGCCTCCTGGAAGCCCTTCAAATGCCCCAGACAATTTGGCCCTCTCTGCTTTCCTACAGACTCTATCCGCAAAAGCACCTTTTTTCACTTTCGGCGCTGTCTGGAGCAAAAAAGACAAACGTCCAGATTTTGCTGCCACAGCTAAAGTGCCAGCGGGGAAAAGTGATGCTGGTCCTCACTGCCTCCTGGAACCCCTTTAAATGCCCCAGACAATTTGGCCCTCTCTGCTTTCCTGCAGACTCTATCCGCAAAAGCACCTTTTTTCACTTTCGGCGCTCTCTGGAGCAAAAAAGACAAACGTCCAGCTTTTGCTGCCACAGCAAAGGTGCCAGCGGGGAAAAGTGATGCTGGTCCTCACTGCCTCCTGGAACCCCTTCAAATGCCCCAGACAATTTGGCCCTCTCTGCTTTCCTGAGGACTCTATCTGCAAAAGCACCTTTTTTCACTTTCGGCGCTGTCTGGAGCAAAAAAGACAAACGTCCAGCTTTTGCTGCCACAGCAAAGGTGCCAGCGGGGAAAAGTGATGCTGGTCCTCACTGCCTCCTGGAACCCCTTCAAATGCCCCAGACAATTTGGCCCTCTCTGCTTTCCTGAGGACTCCATCCGCAAAAGCACCTTTTTTCACTTTCGGCGCTCTCTGGAGCAAAAAAGACAAACGTCCAGCTTTTGCTGCCACAGCAAAGGTGCCAGCGGGGAAAAGTGATGCTGGTCCTCACTGCCTCCTGGAACCCCTTTAAATGCCCCATACAATTTGGCCCTCTCTGCTTTCCTGCGCACTCTATCCTCAAAAGCACCTTTTTTCACTTTCGGCGCTCTCTGGAGCAAAAAAGACAAACGTCCAGCTTTTGCTGCCACAGCTAAAGTGCCAGCGGGGAAAAGTGATGCTGGTTCTCACTGCCTCCTGGAACCCCTTCAAATGCCCCAGACAATTTGGCCCTCTCTGCTTTCCTGAGCACTCTATCAACAAAAGCACCTTTTTTCACTTTCGGCGCTGTCTGGAGCAAAAAAGACAAACGTCCAGATTTTGCTGCCAAAGCTAAAGTGCCAGCGGGGAAAAGTGATGCTGGTCCTCACTGCCTCCTGGAACCCCTTCAAATGCCCCAGACAATTTGGCCCTCTCTGCTTTCCTGAGCACTCTATCCGCAAAAGCACCTTTTTTCACTTTCGGCGCTGTCTGGAGCAAAAAAGACAAACGTCCAGCTTTTGCTGCCACAGCAAAGGTGCCAGCGGGGAAAAGTGATGCTGGTCCTCACTGCCTCCTGGAACCCCTTTAAATGCCCCATACAGTTTGGCCCTCTCTGCTTTCCTGCGCACTCTATCCTCAAAAGCACCTTTTTTCACTTTCGGCGCTCTCTGGAGCAAAAAAGACAAACGTCCAGTTTTGCTGCCACAGCTAAAGTGCCAGCGGGGAAAAGTGATGCTGGTCCTCACTGCCTCCTGGAACCCCTTCAAATGCCCCAGACAATTTGGCCCTCTCTGCTTTCCTGAGCACTCTATCAGCAAAAGCACCTTTTTTCACTTTCGGCGCTGTCTGGAGCAAAAAAGACAAACGTCCAGATTTTGCTGCCACAGCTAAAGTGCCAGCGGGGAAAAGTGATGCTGGTCCTCACTGCCTCCTGGAACCCCTTCAAATGCCGCAGACAATTTGGCCCTCTCTGCTTTCCTGAGGACTCTATCCGCAAAAGCACCTTTTTTCACTTTCGGCGCTGTCTGGAGCAAAAAAAAGACAAACGTCCAGCTTTTGCTGCCACAGCAAAGGTGCCAGCGGGAAAAAGTGATGCTGGTCCTCACTGCCTCCTGGAACCCCTTCAAATGCCCCAGACAATTTGGCCCTCTCTGCGTTCCTGAGGACTCTATCCTCAAAAGCACCTTTTTTCACATTCGGCGCTGTCTGGAGCAAAAAAGACAAACGTCCAGCTTTTGCTGCCACAGCAAAGGTGCCAGCGGGGAAAAGTGATGCTGGTCCTCACTGCCTCCTGGAACCCCTTCAAACGCCCCAGACAATTTGGCCCTCTCTGCTTTCCTGAGCACTCTATCCGCAAAAGCACCTTTTTTCACTTTCGGCGCTCTCTGGAGCAAAAAAGACAAACGTCCAGCTTTTGCTGCCACAGCAAAGGTGCCAGCGGGGAAAAGTGATGCTGGTCCTCACTGCCTCCTGGAACCCCTTCAAATGCCCCAGACAATTTGGCCCTCTCTGCTTTCCTGAGGACTCTATCCTCAAAAGCACCTTTTTTCACTTTCGGCGCTCTCTGGAGCAAAAAAGACAAACGTCCAGATTTTGCTGCCACAGCTAAAGTGCCAGCGGGGAAAAGTGATGCTGGTCCTCACTGCCTCCTGGAACCCCTTCAAATGCCCCAGACAATTTGGCCCTCTCTGCTTTCCTGAGGACTCCATCCGCAAAAGCACCTTTTTTCACTTTCGGCGCTGTCTGGAGCAAAAAAGACAAACGTCCAGCTTTTGCTGCCACAGCAAAGGTGCCAGCGGGGAAAAGTGATGCTGGTCCTCACTGCCTCCTGGAACCCCTTCAAATGCCCCAGACAATTTGGCCCTCTCTGCTTTCCTGAGCACTCTATCCTCAAAAGCACCTTTTTTCACTTTCGGCGCTGTCTGGAGCAAAAAAGACAAACGTCCAGCTTTTGCTGCCACAGCAAAGGTGCCAGCGGGGAAAAGTGATGCTGGTCCTCACTGCCTCCTGGAACCCCTTCAAATGCCCCAGACAATTTGGCCCTCTCTGCTTTCCTGCGCACTCTATCCTCAAAAGCACCTTTTTTCACTTTCGGCGCTCTCTAAAGAAAAAAAAAAAACAAACGTCCAGCTTTTGCTGCCACAGCAAAGGTGCCAGCGGGGAAAAGTGATGCTGGTCCTCACTGCCTCCTGGAACCCCTTCAAATGCCCCAGACAATTTGGCCCTCTCTGCTTTCCTGAGGACTCCATCCGCAAAAGCACCTTTTTTCACTTTTGGCGCTGTCTGGAGCAAAAAAGACAAACGTCCAGCTTTTGCTGCCACAGCAAAGGTGCCAGCGGGGAAAAGTGATGCTGGTCCTCACTGCCTCCTGGAACCCCTTTAAATGCCCCATACAATTTGGCCCTCTCTGCTTTCCTGCGGACTCTATCCTCAAAAGCACCTTTTTTCACTTTCGGCGCTCTCTGGAGCAAAAAAGTCAAACGTCCAGATTTTGCTGCCACAGCTAAAGTGCCAGCGGGGAAAAGTGATGCTGGTCCTAACTGCCTCCTGGAACCCCTTCAAATGCCCCAGACAATTTGGCCCTCTCTGCTTTCCTGAGGACTCTATCCTCAAAAGC
Source organism: Vanellus vanellus (assembly GCF_965231255.1). Lineage (NCBI taxonomy): Eukaryota > Metazoa > Chordata > Aves > Charadriiformes > Charadriidae > Vanellus > Vanellus vanellus. The sequence goes on along the minus strand of NC_138910.1, from coordinate 46,041,772 downwards.
ACCTTTTTTCACTTTCGGCGCTGTCTGGAGCAAAAAAGACAAACGTCCAGCTTTTGCTGCCACAGCAAAGGTGCCAGCGGGGAAAAGTGATGCTGGTCCTCACTGCCTCCTGGAACCCCTTCAAATGCCCCAGACGATTTGGCCCTCTCTGCGTTCCTGAGGACTCAAAAGCACCTTTTTTCACTTTCGGCGCTGTCTGGAGCAAAAAAGACAAACGTCCAGCTTTTGCTGCCACAGCAAAGGTGCCAGCGGGGAAAAGTGATGCTGGTCCTCACTGCCTCCTGGAACCCCTTTAAATGCCTTATACAGTTTGGCCCTCTCTGCTTTCCTGAGCACTCTATCAGCAAAAGCACCTTTTTTCACTTTCGGCGCTCTCTGGAGCAAAAAAGACAAACGTCCAGATTTTGCTGCCACAGCTAAAGTGCCAGCGGGGAAAAGTGATGCTGGTCCTCACTGCCTCCTGGAACCCCTTCAAATGCCCCAGACAATTTGGCCCTCTCTGCTTTCCTGAGCACTCTATCCTCAAAAGCACCTTTTTTCACTTTCGGCGCTCTCTGGAGCAAAAAAGACAAACGTCCAGCTTTTGCTGCCACAGCAAAGGTGCCAGCGGGGAAAAGTGATGCTGGTCCTCACTGCCTCCTGGAACCCCTTCAAATGCCCCAGACGATTTGGCCCTCTCTGCGTTCCTGAGGACTCAAAAGCACCTTTTTTCACTTTCGGCGCTCTCTGGAGCAAAAAAGACAAACGTCCAGCTTTTGCTGCCACAGCAAAGGTGCCAGCGGGGAAAAGTGATGCTGGTCCTCACTGCCTCCTGGAACCCCTTTAAATGCCCCATACAGTTTGGCCCTCTCTGCTTTCCTAAGCACTCTATCCTCAAAAGCACCTTTTTCACTTTCGGCGCTGTCTGGAGCAAAAAAGACAAACGTCCAGATTTTGCTGCCACAGCTAAAGTGCCAGCGGGGAAAAGTGATGCTGGTTCTCACTGCCTCCCGGAACCCCTTCAAATGCCCCAGACAATTTGGCCCTCTCTGCTTTCCTGAGGACTCTATCAGCAAAAGCACCTTTTTTCACTTTCGGCGCTGTCTGGAGCAAAAAAGACAAACGTCCAGATTTTGCTGCCACAGCTAAAGTGCCAGCGGGGAAAAGTGATGCTGGTCCTCACTGCCTCCTGGAACCCCTTCAAATGCCCCAGACAATTTGGCCCTCTCTGCTTTCCTGAGCACTCTATCCTCAAAAGCACCTTTTTTCACTTTCGGCGCTCTCTGGAGCAAAAAAGACAAACGTCCAGCTTTTGATGCCACAGCAAAGGTGCCAGCGGGGAAAAGTGATGCTGGTCCTCACTGCCTCCTGGAACCCCTTCAAATGCCCCAGACAATTTGGCCCTCTCTGCTTTCCTGCAGACTCTATCCTCAAAAGCACCTTTTTTCACTTTCGGCGCTGTCTGGAGCAAAAAAGACAAACGTCCAGCTTTTGCTGCCACAGCAAAGGTGCCAGCGGGGAAAAGTGATGCTGGTCCTCACTGCCTCCTGGAACCCCTTCAAATGCCCCAGACAATTTCGCCCTCTCTGCGTTCCTGAGGACTCTATCCCCAAAAGCACCTTTTTTCACTTTCGGCGTCTGGAGCAAAAAAGACAAACGTCCAGATTTTGCTGCCACAGCTAAAGTGCCAGCGGGGAAAAGTGATGCTGGTTCTCACTGCCTCCTGGAACCCCTTCAAATGCCCCAGACAATTTGGCCCTCTCTGCTTTCCTGAGCACTCTATCCGCAAAAGCACCTTTTTTCACTTTCGGCGCTCTCTGGAGCAAAAAAGACAAACGTCCAGCTTTTGCTGCCACAGCAAAGGTGCCAGCGGGGAAAAGTGATGCTGGTCCTCACTGCCTCCTGGAACCCCTTCAAATGCCCCAGACGATTTGGCGCTCTCTGCGTTCCTGAGGACTCTATCCTCAAAAGCACCTTTTTTCACTTTCGGCGCTCTCTGGAGCAAAAAAGACAAACGTCCAGCTTTTGCTGCCACAGCAAAGGTGCCAGCGGGGAAAAGTGATGCTGGTCCTCACTGCCTCCTGGAACCCCTTCAAATGCCCAAGACGATTTGGCCCTCTCTGCGTTCCTGAGGACTCTATCCTCAAAAGCACCTTTTTTCACTTTCGGCGCTCTCTGGAGCAAAAAAGACAAACGTCCAGCTTTTGCTGCCACAGCAAAGGTGCCAGCGGGGAAAAGTGATGCTGGTCCTCACTGCCTCCTGGAACCCCTTTAAATGCCCCATACAGTTTGGCCCTCTCTGCTTTCCTGCGCACTCTATCCTCAAAAGCACCTTTTTTCACTTTCGGCGCTCTCTAAAGCAAAAAAAAAAACGTCCAGCTTTTGCTGCCACAGCAAAGGTGCCAGCGGGGAAAAGTGATGCTGGTCCTCACTGCCTCCTGGAACCCCTTCAAATGCCCCAGACAATTTGGCCCTCTCTGCTTTCCTGAGGACTCCATCCGCAAAAGCACCTTTTTTCACTTTCGGCGCTCTCTGGAGCAAAAAAGACAAACGTCCAGCTTTTGCTGCCACAGCAAAGGTGCCAGAGGGGAAAAGTGATGCTGGTCCTCACTGCCTCCTGGAACCCCTTTAAATGCCCCATACAGTTTGGCCCTCTCTGCTTTCCTGCGCACTCTATCCTCAAAAGCACCTTTTTTCACTTTCGGCGCTCTCTGGAGCAAATAAGACAAACGTCCAGCTTTTGCTGCCACAGCTAAAGTGCCAGCGGGGAAAAGTGATGCTGGTCCTCACTGCCTCCTGGAACCCCTTCAAATGCCCCAGACAATTTGGCCCTCTTTGCTTTCCTGAGCACTCTATCAGCAAAAGCACCTTTTTTCACTTTCGGCGCTCTCTGGAGCAAAAAAGACAAACGTCCAGCTTTTGCTGCCACAGCTAAAGTGCCAGCGGGGAAAAGTGATGCTGGTCCTCACTGCCTCCTGGAACCCGTTCAAATGCCCCAGACAATTTGGCCCTCTCTGCTTTCCTGAGGACTCTATCCTCAAAAGCACCTTTTTTCACTTTCGGCGCTCTCTGGAGCAAAAAAGACAAACGTCCAGCTTTTGCTGCCACAGCAAAGGTGCCAGCGGGGAAAAGTGATGCTGGTCCTCACTGCCTCCTGGAACCCCTTCAAATGCCCCAGACAATTTGGCCCTCTCTGCGTTCCTGAGGACTCTGTCCTCAAAAGCACCTTTTTTCACTTTCGGCGCTCTCTGGAGCAAAAAAGACAAACGTCCAGATTTTGCTGCCACAGCTAAAGTGCCAGCGGGGAAAAGTGATACTGGTCCTCACTGCCTCCTGGAACCCCTTCAAATGCCCCATACAATTTGGCCCTCTCTGCTTTCCTGAGGACTCTATCCTCAAAAGCACCTTTTTTCACTTTCGGCGTCTGGAGCAAAAAAGACAAACGTCCAGATTTTGCTGCCACAGCTAAAGTGCCAGCGCGGAAAAGTGATGCTGGTCCTCACTGCCTCCTGGAACCCCTTCAAATGCCCCAGACAATTTGGCCCTCTCTGCTTTCCTGCAGACTCTATCCGCAAAAGCACCTTTTTTCACTTTCGGCGCTCTCTGGAGCAAAAAAGACAAACGTCCAGCTTTTGCTGCCACAGCAAAGGTGCCAGCGGGGAAAAGTGATGCTGGTCCTCACTGCCTCCTGGAACCCCTTCAAATGCCCCAGACAATTTGGCCCTCTCTGCTTTCCTGAGGACTCTATCCGCAAAAGCACCTTTTTTCACTTTCGGCGCTCTCTGGAGCAAAAAAGACAAACGTCCAGCTTTTGCTGCCACAACAATGGTGCCAGTGGGGAAAAGTGATGCTGGTCCTCACTGCCTCCTGGAACCCCTTCAAATGCCCCAGACAATTTGGCCCTCTCTGCTTTCCTGCGGACTCTATCCTCAAAAGCACCTTTTTTCACTTTCGGCGAAGTCTGGAGCAAAAAAGACAAACGTCCAGATTTTGCTGCCACAGCTAAAGTGCCAGCGGGGAAAAGTGATGCTGGTTCTCACTGCCTCCTGGAACCTTTTCAAATGCCCCAGACAATTTGGCCCTCTCTGCTTTCCTGAGGACTCTATCCTCAAAAGCACCTTTTTTCACTTTCGGCGCTCTCTGGAGCAAAAAAGACAAACGTCCAGCTTTTGCTGCCACAGCAAAGGTGCCAGCGGGGAAAAGTGATGCTGGTCCTCACTGCCTCCTGGAACCCCTTCAAATGCCCCAGACAATTTGGCCCTCTCTGCTTTCCTGCGCACTCTATCCTCAAAAGCACCTTTTTTCACTTTCGGCGCTCTCTAAAGAAAAAAAAAAAACAAACGTCCAGCTTTTGCTGCCACAGCAAAGGTGCCAGCGGGGAAAAGTGATGCTGGTCCTCACTGCCTCCTGGAACCCCTTCAAATGCCCCAGACAATTTGGCCCTCTCTGCTTTCCTGAGGACTCCATCCGCAAAAGCACCTTTTTTCACTTTTGGCGCTGTCTGGAGCAAAAAAGACAAACGTCCAGCTTTTGCTGCCACAGCAAAGGTGCCAGCGGGGAAAGTGATGCTGGTCCTCACTGCCTCCTGGAACCCCTTTAAATGCCCCATACAATTTGGCCCTCTCTGCTTTCCTGCGGACTCTATCCTCAAAAGCACCTTTTTTCACTTTCGGCGCTCTCTGGAGCAAAAAAGTCAAACGTCCAGATTTTGCTGCCACAGCTAAAGTGCCAGCGGGGAAAAGTGATGCTGGTCCTAACTGCCTCCTGGAACCCCTTCAAATGCCCCAGACAATTTGGCCCTCTCTGCTTTCCTGAGGACTCTATCCTCAAAAGCACCTTTTTTCACTTTCGGCGCTGTCTGGAGCAAAAAAGACAAACGTCCAGCTTTTGCTGCCACAGCAAAGGTGCCAGCGGGGAAAAGTGATGCTGGTCCTCACTGCCTCCTGGAACCCCTTCAAATGCCCCAGACGATTTGGCGCTCTCTGCGTTCCTGAGGACTCAAAAGCACCTTTTTTCACTTTCGGCGCTGTCTGGAGCAAAAAAGACAAACGTCCAGCTTTTGCTGCCACAGCAAAGGTGCCAGCGGGGAAAAGTGATGCTGGTCCTCACTGCCTCCTGGAACCCCTTTAAATGCCTTATACAGTTTGGCCCTCTCTGCTTTCCTGAGCACTCTATCAGCAAAAGCACCTTTTTTCACTTTCGGCGCTCTCTGGAGCAAAAAAGACAAACGTCCAGATTTTGCTGCCACAGCTAAAGTGCCAGCGGGGAAAAGTGATGCTGGTCCTCACTGCCTCCTGGAACCCCTTCAAATGCCCCAGACAATTTGGCCCTCTCTGCTTTCCTGAGCACTCTATCCTCAAAAGCACCTTTTTTCACTTTCGGCGCTCTCTGGAGCAAAAAAGACAAACGTCCAGCTTTTGCTGCCACAGCAAAGGTGCCAGCGGGGAAAAGTGATGCTGGTCCTCACTGCCTCCTGGAACCCCTTCAAATGCCCCAGACGATTTGGCCCTCTCTGCGTTCCTGAGGACTCAAAAGCACCTTTTTTCACTTTCGGCGCTCTCTGGAGCAAAAAAGACAAACGTCCAGCTTTTGCTGCCACAGCAAAGGTGCCAGCGGGGAAAAGTGATGCTGGTCCTCACTGCCTCCTGGAACCCCTTTAAATGCCCCATACAGTTTGGCCCTCTCTGCTTTCCTAAGCACTCTATCCTCAAAAGCACCTTTTTCACTTTCGGCGCTGTCTGGAGCAAAAAAGACAAACGTCCAGATTTTGCTGCCACAGCTAAAGTGCCAGCGGGGAAAAGTGATGCTGGTTCTCACTGCCTCCCGGAACCCCTTCAAATGCCCCAGACAATTTGGCCCTCTCTGCTTTCCTGAGGACTCTATCAGCAAAAGCACCTTTTTTCACTTTCGGCGCTGTCTGGAGCAAAAAAGACAAACGTCCAGATTTTGCTGCCACAGCTAAAGTGCCAGCGGGGAAAAGTGATGCTGGTCCTCACTGCCTCCTGGAACCCCTTCAAATGCCCCAGACAATTTGGCCCTCTCTGCTTTCCTGAGCACTCTATCCTCAAAAGCACCTTTTTTCACTTTCGGCGCTCTCTGGAGCAAAAAAGACAAACGTCCAGCTTTTGATGCCACAGCAAAGGTGCCAGCGGGGAAAAGTGATGCTGGTCCTCACTGCCTCCTGGAACCCCTTCAAATGCCCCAGACAATTTGGCCCTCTCTGCTTTCCTGCAGACTCTATCCTCAAAAGCACCTTTTTTCACTTTCGGCGCTGTCTGGAGCAAAAAAGACAAACGTCCAGCTTTTGCTGCCACAGCAAAGGTGCCAGCGGGGAAAAGTGATGCTGGTCCTCACTGCCTCCTGGAACCCCTTCAAATGCCCCAGACAATTTCGCCCTCTCTGCGTTCCTGAGGACTCTATCCCCAAAAGCACCTTTTTTCACTTTCGGCGTCTGGAGCAAAAAAGACAAACGTCCAGATTTTGCTGCCACAGCTAAAGTGCCAGCGGGGAAAAGTGATGCTGGTTCTCACTGCCTCCTGGAACCCCTTCAAATGCCCCAGACAATTTGGCCCTCTCTGCTTTCCTGAGCACTCTATCCGCAAAAGCACCTTTTTTCACTTTCGGCGCTCTCTGGAGCAAAAAAGACAAACGTCCAGCTTTTGCTGCCACAGCAAAGGTGCCAGCGGGGAAAAGTGATGCTGGTCCTCACTGCCTCCTGGAACCCCTTCAAATGCCCCAGACGATTTGGCGCTCTCTGCGTTCCTGAGGACTCTATCCTCAAAAGCACCTTTTTTCACTTTCGGCGCTCTCTGGAGCAAAAAAGACAAACGTCCAGCTTTTGCTGCCACAGCAAAGGTGCCAGCGGGGAAAAGTGATGCTGGTCCTCACTGCCTCCTGGAACCCCTTCAAATGCCCAAGACGATTTGGCCCTCTCTGCGTTCCTGAGGACTCTATCCTCAAAAGCACCTTTTTTCACTTTCGGCGCTCTCTGGAGCAAAAAAGACAAACGTCCAGCTTTTGCTGCCACAGCAAAGGTGCCAGCGGGGAAAAGTGATGCTGGTCCTCACTGCCTCCTGGAACCCCTTTAAATGCCCCATACAGTTTGGCCCTCTCTGCTTTCCTGCGCACTCTATCCTCAAAAGCACCTTTTTTCACTTTCGGCGCTCTCTAAAGCAAAAAAAAAAACGTCCAGCTTTTGCTGCCACAGCAAAGGTGCCAGCGGGGAAAAGTGATGCTGGTCCTCACTGCCTCCTGGAACCCCTTCAAATGCCCCAGACAATTTGGCCCTCTCTGCTTTCCTGAGGACTCCATCCGCAAAAGCACCTTTTTTCACTTTCGGCGCTCTCTGGAGCAAAAAAGACAAACGTCCAGCTTTTGCTGCCACAGCAAAGGTGCCAGAGGGGAAAAGTGATGCTGGTCCTCACTGCCTCCTGGAACCCCTTTAAATGCCCCATACAGTTTGGCCCTCTCTGCTTTCCTGCGCACTCTATCCTCAAAAGCACCTTTTTTCACTTTCGGCGCTCTCTGGAGCAAATAAGACAAACGTCCAGCTTTTGCTGCCACAGCTAAAGTGCCAGCGGGGAAAAGTGATGCTGGTCCTCACTGCCTCCTGGAACCCCTTCAAATGCCCCAGACAATTTGGCCCTCTTTGCTTTCCTGAGCACTCTATCAGCAAAAGCACCTTTTTTCACTTTCGGCGCTCTCTGGAGCAAAAAAGACAAACGTCCAGCTTTTGCTGCCACAGCTAAAGTGCCAGCGGGGAAAAGTGATGCTGGTCCTCACTGCCTCCTGGAACCCGTTCAAATGCCCCAGACAATTTGGCCCTCTCTGCTTTCCTGAGGACTCTATCCTCAAAAGCACCTTTTTTCACTTTCGGCGCTCTCTGGAGCAAAAAAGACAAACGTCCAGCTTTTGCTGCCACAGCAAAGGTGCCAGCGGGGAAAAGTGATGCTGGTCCTCACTGCCTCCTGGAACCCCTTCAAATGCCCCAGACAATTTGGCCCTCTCTGCGTTCCTGAGGACTCTGTCCTCAAAAGCACCTTTTTTCACTTTCGGCGCTCTCTGGAGCAAAAAAGACAAACGTCCAGATTTTGCTGCCACAGCTAAAGTGCCAGCGGGGAAAAGTGATACTGGTCCTCACTGCCTCCTGGAACCCCTTCAAATGCCCCATACAATTTGGCCCTCTCTGCTTTCCTGAGGACTCTATCCTCAAAAGCACCTTTTTTCACTTTCGGCGTCTGGAGCAAAAAAGACAAACGTCCAGATTTTGCTGCCACAGCTAAAGTGCCAGCGCGGAAAAGTGATGCTGGTCCTCACTGCCTCCTGGAACCCCTTCAAATGCCCCAGACAATTTGGCCCTCTCTGCTTTCCTGCAGACTCTATCCGCAAAAGCACCTTTTTTCACTTTCGGCGCTCTCTGGAGCAAAAAAGACAAACGTCCAGCTTTTTGCTGCCACAGCAAAAGGTGCCAGCGGGGGAAAAGTGATGCTGGGTCCTCACTGCCGGAACCCCTTCAAATGCCCCAGACAATTTGGCCCTCTCTGCTTTCCTGAGGACTCTATCCGCAAAAGCACCTTTTTTCACTTTCGGCGCTCTCTGGAGCAAAAAAGACAAACGTCCAGCTTTTGCTGCCACAACAATGGTGCCAGTGGGGAAAAGTGATGCTGGTCCTCACTGCCTCCTGGAACCCCTTCAAATGCCCCAGACAATTTGGCCCTCTCTGCTTTCCTGCGGACTCTATCCTCAAAAGCACCTTTTTTCACTTTCGGCGAAGTCTGGAGCAAAAAAGACAAACGTCCAGATTTTGCTGCCACAGCTAAAGTGCCAGCGGGGAAAAGTGATGCTGGTTCTCACTGCCTCCTGGAACCTTTTCAAATGCCCCAGACAATTTGGCCCTCTCTGCTTTCCTGAGGACTCTATCCTCAAAAGCACCTTTTTTCACTTTCGGCGCTCTCTGGAGCAAAAAAGACAAACGTCCAGCTTTTGCTGCCACAGCAAAGGTGCCAGCGGGGAAAAGTGATGCTGGTCCTCACTGCCTCCTGGAACCCCTTCAAATGCCCCAGACAATTTGGCCCTCTCTGCTTTCCTGAGGACTCTATCCTCAAAAGCACCTTTTTTCACTTTTGGCGCTCTCTGGAGCAAAAAAGACAAATGTCCAGCTTTTACTGCCACAGCTAAAGTGCCAGCGGGGAAAAGTGATGCTGGTCCTCACTGCCTCCTGGAACCCCTTCAAATGCCCCAGACAATTTGGCCCTCTCTGCTTTCCTGAGGACTCTATCCGCAAAAGCACCTTTTTTCACTTTCGGCGCTCTCTGGAGCAAAAAAGACAAACGTCCAGCTTTTGCTGCCACAGCAAAGGTGCCAGCGGGGAAAAGTGATGCTGGTCCTCACTGCCTCCTGGAACCCCTTCAAATGCCCCAGACAATTTGGCCCTCTCTGCTTTCCTGAGGACTCTATCCGCAAAAGCACCTTTTTTCACTTTCGGCGCTGTCTGGAGCAAAAAAGACAAACGTCCAGCTTTTGCTGCCACAGTAAAGGTGCCAGCGGGGAAAAGTGATGCTGGTCCTCACTGCCTCCTGGAACCCCTTCAAATGCCCCAGACAATTTGGCCCTCTCTGCTTTCCTGAGCACTCTATCCTCAAAAGCACCTTTTTTCACTTTCGGCGCTCTCTGGAGCAAAAAAGACAAACGTCCAGCTTTTGCTGCCACAGCAAAGGTGCCAGCGGGGAAAAGTGATGCTGGTCCTCACTGCCTCCTGGAACCCCTTCAAATGCCCCAGACGATTTGGCCCTCTCTGCGTTCCTGAGGACTCAAAAGCACCTTTTTTCACTTTCGGCGCTCTCTGGAGCAAAAAAGACAAACGTCCAGCTTTTGCTGCCACAGCAAAGGTGCCAGCGGGGAAAAGTGATGCTGGTCCTCACTGCCTCCTGGAACCCCTTTAAATGCCCCATACAGTTTGGCCCTCTCTGCTTTCCTAAGCACTCTATCCTCAAAAGCACCTTTTTCACTTTCGGCGCTGTCTGGAGCAAAAAAGACAAACGTCCAGATTTTGCTGCCACAGCTAAAGTGCCAGCGGGGAAAAGTGATGCTGGTTCTCACTGCCTCCCGGAACCCCTTCAAATGCCCCAGACAATTTGGCCCTCTCTGCTTTCCTGAGGACTCTATCAGCAAAAGCACCTTTTTTCACTTTCGGCGCTGTCTGGAGCAAAAAAGACAAACGTCCAGATTTTGCTGCCACAGCTAAAGTGCCAGCGGGGAAAAGTGATGCTGGTCCTCACTGCCTCCTGGAACCCCTTCAAATGCCCCAGACAATTTGGCCCTCTCTGCTTTCCTGAGCACTCTATCCTCAAAAGCACCTTTTTTCACTTTCGGCGCTCTCTGGAGCAAAAAAGACAAACGTCCAGCTTTTGATGCCACAGCAAAGGTGCCAGCGGGGAAAAGTGATGCTGGTCCTCACTGCCTCCTGGAACCCCTTCAAATGCCCCAGACAATTTGGCCCTCTCTGCTTTCCTGCAGACTCTATCCTCAAAAGCACCTTTTTTCACTTTCGGCGCTGTCTGGAGCAAAAAAGACAAACGTCCAGCTTTTGCTGCCACAGCAAAGGTGCCAGCGGGGAAAAGTGATGCTGGTCCTCACTGCCTCCTGGAACCCCTTCAAATGCCCCAGACAATTTCGCCCTCTCTGCGTTCCTGAGGACTCTATCCCCAAAAGCACCTTTTTTCACTTTCGGCGTCTGGAGCAAAAAAGACAAACGTCCAGATTTTGCTGCCACAGCTAAAGTGCCAGCGGGGAAAAGTGATGCTGGTTCTCACTGCCTCCTGGAACCCCTTCAAATGCCCCAGACAATTTGGCCCTCTCTGCTTTCCTGAGCACTCTATCCGCAAAAGCACCTTTTTTCACTTTCGGCGCTCTCTGGAGCAAAAAAGACAAACGTCCAGCTTTTGCTGCCACAGCAAAGGTGCCAGCGGGGAAAAGTGATGCTGGTCCTCACTGCCTCCTGGAACCCCTTCAAATGCCCCAGACGATTTGGCGCTCTCTGCGTTCCTGAGGACTCTATCCTCAAAAGCACCTTTTTTCACTTTCGGCGCTCTCTGGAGCAAAAAAGACAAACGTCCAGCTTTTGCTGCCACAGCAAAGGTGCCAGCGGGGAAAAGTGATGCTGGTCCTCACTGCCTCCTGGAACCCCTTCAAATGCCCAAGACGATTTGGCCCTCTCTGCGTTCCTGAGGACTCTATCCTCAAAAGCACCTTTTTTCACTTTCGGCGCTCTCTGGAGCAAAAAAGACAAACGTCCAGCTTTTGCTGCCACAGCAAAGGTGCCAGCGGGGAAAAGTGATGCTGGTCCTCACTGCCTCCTGGAACCCCTTTAAATGCCCCATACAGTTTGGCCCTCTCTGCTTTCCTGCGCACTCTATCCTCAAAAGCACCTTTTTTCACTTTCGGCGCTCTCTAAAGCAAAAAAAAAAACGTCCAGCTTTTGCTGCCACAGCAAAGGTGCCAGCGGGGAAAAGTGATGCTGGTCCTCACTGCCTCCTGGAACCCCTTCAAATGCCCCAGACAATTTGGCCCTCTCTGCTTTCCTGAGGACTCCATCCGCAAAAGCACCTTTTTTCACTTTCGGCGCTCTCTGGAGCAAAAAAGACAAACGTCCAGCTTTTGCTGCCACAGCAAAGGTGCCAGAGGGGAAAAGTGATGCTGGTCCTCACTGCCTCCTGGAACCCCTTTAAATGCCCCATACAGTTTGGCCCTCTCTGCTTTCCTGCGCACTCTATCCTCAAAAGCACCTTTTTTCACTTTCGGCGCTCTCTGGAGCAAATAAGACAAACGTCCAGCTTTTGCTGCCACAGCTAAAGTGCCAGCGGGGAAAAGTGATGCTGGTCCTCACTGCCTCCTGGAACCCCTTCAAATGCCCCAGACAATTTGGCCCTCTTTGCTTTCCTGAGCACTCTATCAGCAAAAGCACCTTTTTTCACTTTCGGCGCTCTCTGGAGCAAAAAAGACAAACGTCCAGCTTTTGCTGCCACAGCTAAAGTGCCAGCGGGGAAAAGTGATGCTGGTCCTCACTGCCTCCTGGAACCCGTTCAAATGCCCCAGACAATTTGGCCCTCTCTGCTTTCCTGAGGACTCTATCCTCAAAAGCACCTTTTTTCACTTTCGGCGCTCTCTGGAGCAAAAAAGACAAACGTCCAGCTTTTGCTGCCACAGCAAAGGTGCCAGCGGGGAAAAGTGATGCTGGTCCTCACTGCCTCCTGGAACCCCTTCAAATGCCCCAGACAATTTGGCCCTCTCTGCGTTCCTGAGGACTCTGTCCTCAAAAGCACCTTTTTTCACTTTCGGCGCTCTCTGGAGCAAAAAAGACAAACGTCCAGATTTTGCTGCCACAGCTAAAGTGCCAGCGGGGAAAAGTGATACTGGTCCTCACTGCCTCCTGGAACCCCTTCAAATGCCCCATACAATTTGGCCCTCTCTGCTTTCCTGAGGACTCTATCCTCAAAAGCACCTTTTTTCACTTTCGGCGTCTGGAGCAAAAAAGACAAACGTCCAGATTTTGCTGCCACAGCTAAAGTGCCAGCGCGGAAAAGTGATGCTGGTCCTCACTGCCTCCTGGAACCCCTTCAAATGCCCCAGACAATTTGGCCCTCTCTGCTTTCCTGCAGACTCTATCCGCAAAAGCACCTTTTTTCACTTTCGGCGCTCTCTGGAGCAAAAAAGACAAACGTCCAGCTTTTGCTGCCACAGCAAAGGTGCCAGCGGGGAAAAGTGATGCTGGTCCTCACTGCCTCCTGGAACCCCTTCAAATGCCCCAGACAATTTGGCCCTCTCTGCTTTCCTGAGGACTCTATCCGCAAAAGCACCTTTTTTCACTTTCGGCGCTCTCTGGAGCAAAAAAGACAAACGTCCAGCTTTTGCTGCCACAACAATGGTGCCAGTGGGGAAAAGTGATGCTGGTCCTCACTGCCTCCTGGAACCCCTTCAAATGCCCCAGACAATTTGGCCCTCTCTGCTTTCCTGCGGACTCTATCCTCAAAAGCACCTTTTTTCACTTTCGGCGAAGTCTGGAGCAAAAAAGACAAACGTCCAGATTTTGCTGCCACAGCTAAAGTGCCAGCGGGGAAAAGTGATGCTGGTTCTCACTGCCTCCTGGAACCTTTTCAAATGGCCCAGACAATTTGGCCCTCTCTGCTTTCCTGAGGACTCTATCCTCAAAAGCACCTTTTTTCACTTTCGGCGCTCTCTGGAGCAAAAAAGACAAACGTCCAGCTTTTGCTGCCACAGCAAAGGTGCCAGCGGGGAAAAGTGATGCTGGTCCTCACTGCCTCCTGGAACCCCTTCAAATGCCCCAGACAATTTGGCCCTCTCTGCTTTCCTGAGGACTCTATCCTCAAAAGCACCTTTTTTCACTTTTGGCGCTCTCTGGAGCAAAAAAGACAAATGTCCAGCTTTTACTGCCACAGCTAAAGTGCCAGCGGGGAAAAGTGATGCTGGTCCTCACTGCCTCCTGGAACCCCTTCAAATGCCCCAGACAATTTGGCCCTCTCTGCTTTCCTGAGGACTCTATCCGCAAAAGCACCTTTTTTCACTTTCGGCGCTCTCTGGAGCAAAAAAGACAAACGTCCAGCTTTTGCTGCCACAGCAAAGGTGCCAGCGGGGAAAAGTGATGCTGGTCCTCACTGCCTCCTGGAACCCCTTCAAATGCCCCAGACAATTTGGCCCTCTCTGCTTTCCTGAGGACTCTATCCGCAAAAGCACCTTTTTTCACTTTCGGCGCTCTCTGGAGCAAAAAAGACAAACGTCCAGCTTTTGCTGCCACAGTAAAGGTGCCAGCGGGGAAAAGTGATGCTGGTCCTCACTGCCTCCTGGAACCCCTTCAAATGCCCCAGACAATTTGGCCCTCTCTGCTTTCCTGAGGACTCTATCCTCAAAAGCACCTTTTTTCACTTTTGGCGCTGCCTGGAGCAAAAAAGACAAACGTCCAGCTTATGCTGCCACAGCTAAAGTGCCAGCGGGGAAAAGTGATGCTGGTCCTCACTGCCTCCTGGAACCCCTTCAAATGCCCCAGACAATTTGGCCCTCTCTGCTTTCCTGAGGACTCTATCCGCAAAAGCACCTTTTTTCACTTTCGGCGCTGTCTGGAGCAAAAAAGACAAACGTCCAGCTTTTGCTGCCACAGCAAAGGTGCCAGCGGGGAAAAGTGATGCTGGTCCTCACTGCCTCCTGGAACCCCTTCAAATGCCCCAGACAATTTGGCCCTCTCTGCTTTCCTGAGGACTCTATCCTCAAAAGCACCTTTTTTCACTTTCGGCGCTCTCTGGAGCAAAAAAGACAAACGTCCAGCTTTTGCTGCCACAACAATGGTGCCAGCGGGGAAAAGTGATGCTGGTCCTCACTGCCTCCTGGAACCCCTTCAAATGCCCCAGACAATTTGGCCCTCTCTGCTTTCCTGAGGACTCCATCCGCAAAAGCACCTTTTTTCACTTTCGGCGCTGTCTGGAGCAAAAAAGACAAACGTCCAGATTTTGCTGCCACAGCAAAGGTGCCAGCGGGGAAGAGAGATGCTGGTTCTCACTGCCTCCTGGAACCCCTTTAAATGCCCCATACAATTTGGCCCTCTCTGCTTTCCTGAGGACTCTATCCGCAAAAGCACCTTTTTTCACTTTCGGCGCTCTCTGGAGCAAAAAAGACAAATGTCCAGCTTTTGCTGCCACAGCAAAGGTGCCAGCGGGAAAAAGTGATGCTGGTCCTCACTGCCTCCTGGAACCCCTTCAAATGCCCCAGACAATTTGGCCCTCTCTGCTTTCCTGAGGACTCTATCCTCAAAAGCACCTTTTTTCACTTTTGGCGCTGCCTGGAGCAAAAAAGACAAACGTCCAGCTTTTGCTGCCACAGCTTAAGTGCCAGCGGGGAAAAGTGATGCTGGTCCTCACTGCCTCCTGGAACCCCTTCAAATGCCCCAGACAATTTGGCCCTCTCTGCTTTCCTGAGGACTCTATCCGCAAAAGCACCTTTTTTCACTTTCGGCGCTCTCTGGAGCAAAAAAGACAAACGTCCAGCTTTTGCTGCCACAGCAAAGGTGCCAGCGGGGAAAAGTGATGCTGGTCCTCACTGCCTCCTGGAACCCCTTCAAATGCCCCAGACAATTTGGCCCTCTCTGCTTTCCTGAGGACTCTATCCTCAAAAGCACCTTTTTTCACTTTCGGCGCTCTCTGGTGCAAAAAAGACAAACGTCCAGCTTTTGCTGCCACAGCAAAGGTGCCAGCGGGGAAAAGTGATGCTGGTCCTCACTGCCTCCTGGAACCCCTTCAAATGCCCCAGACAATTTGGCCCTCTCTGCTTTCCTGAGGACTATATCCTCAAAAGCACCTCTTTTCACTTTCGGCGCTGTCTGGAGCAAAAAAGACAAACGTCCAGATTTTGCTGCCACAGCTAAAGTGCCAGCGGGGAAAAGTGATGCTGGTCCTCACTGCCTCCTGGAACCCCTTCAAATGCCCCAGACAATTTGGCCCTCTCTGCTTTCCTGAGGACTCTATCCGCAAAAGCACCTTTTTTCACTTTCGGCGCTCTCTGGAGCAAAAAAGACAAACGTCCAGCTTTTGCTGCCACAGCAAAGGTGCCAGCGGGGAAAAGTGATGCTGGTTCTCACTGCCTCCTGGAACCCCTTTAAATGCCCCAGACAATTTGGCCCTCTCTGCTTTCCTGAGGACTCTATCCGCAAAAGCACCTTTTTCAGTTTTGCCGCTGTCTGGAGCAAAAAAGACAAACGTCCAGCTTTTGCTGCCACAGCAAAGGTGCCAGCGGGGAAGAGAGATGCTGGTTCTCACTGCCTCCTGGAACCCCTTTAAATGCCCCATACAATTTGGCCCTCTCTGCTTTCCTGAGGACTCTATCCGCAAAAGCACCTTTTTTCACTTTCGGCGCTCTCTGGAGCAAAAAAGACAAACGTCCAGCTTTTGCTGCCACAGCAAAGGTGCCAGCGGGGAAAAGTGATGCTGGTCCTCACTGCCTCCTGGAACCCCTTCAAATGCCCCAGACAATTTGGCCCTCTCTGCTTTCCTGAGGACTCTATCCTCAAAAGCACCTTTTTTCACTTTCGGCGAAGTCTGGAGCAAAAAAGACAAACGTCCAGATTTTGCTGCCACAGCTAAAGTGCCAGCGGGGAAAAGTGATGCTGGTTCTCACTGCCTCCTGGAACCTTTTCAAATGCCCCAGACAATTTGGCCCTCTCTGCTTTCCTGAGCACTCTATCTGCAAAAGCACCTTTTTTCACTTTCGGCGCTCTCTGGAGCAAAAAAGACAAACGTCCAGCTTTTGCTGCCACAGCAAAGGTGCCAGCGGGGAAAAGTGATGCTGGTCCTCACTGCCTCCTGGAACCCCTTCAAATGCCCCAGACAATTTGGCCCTCTCTGCTTTCCTGAGGACTCTATCCTCAAAAGCACCTTTTTTCACTTTTGGCGCTCTCTGGAGCAAAAAAGACAAATGTCCAGCTTTTACTGCCACAGCTAAAGTGCCAGCGGGGAAAAGTGATGCTGGTCCTCACTGCCTCCTGGAACCCCTTCAAATGCCCCAGACAATTTGGCCCTCTCTGCTTTCCTGAGGACTCTATCCGCAAAAGCACCTTTTTTCACTTTCGGCGCTCTCTGGAGCAAAAAAGACAAACGTCCAGCTTTTGCTGCCACAGCAAAGGTGCCAGCGGGGAAAAGTGATGCTGCTTCTCACTGCCTCCTGGAACCCCTTTAAATGCCCCAGACAATTTGGCCCTCTCTGCTTTCCTGAGGACTCTATCCGCAAAAGCACCTTTTTTCACTTTCGGCGCTCTCTGGAGCAAAAAAGACAAACGTCCAGCTTTTGCTGCCACAGTAAAGGTGCCAGCGGGGAAAAGTGATGCTGGTCCTCACTGCCTCCTGGAACCCCTTCAAATGCCCCAGACAATTTGGCCCTCTCTGCTTTCCTGAGGACTCTATCCTCAAAAGCACCTTTTTTCACTTTTGGCGCTGCCTGGAGCAAAAAAGACAAACGTCCAGCTTATGCTGCCACAGCTAAAGTGCCAGCGGGGAAAAGTGATGCTGGTCCTCACTGCCTCCTGGAACCCCTTCAAATGCCCCAGACAATTTGGCCCTCTCTGCTTTCCTGAGGACTCTATCCTCAAAAGCACCTTTTTTCACTTTCGGCGCTGTCTGGAGCAAAAAAGACAAACGTCCAGCTTTTGCTGCCACAGCAAAGGTGCCAGCGGGGAAAAGTGATGCTGGTCCTCACTGCCTCCTGGAACCCCTTCAAATGCCCCAGACAATTTGGCCCTCTCTGCTTTCCTGAGGACTATATCCTCAAAAGCACCTCTTTTCACTTTCGGCGCTGTCTGGAGCAAAAAAGACAAACGTCCAGATTTTGCTGCCACAGCTAAAGTGCCAGCGGGGAAAAGTGATGCTGGTCCTCACTGCCTCCTGGAACCCCTTCAAATGCCCCAGACAATTTGGCCCTCTCTGCTTTCCTGAGGACTCTATCCGCAAAAGCACCTTTTTTCACTTTCGGCGCTCTCTGGAGCAAAAAAGACAAACGTCCAGCTTTTGCTGCCACAGCAAAGGTGCCAGCGGGGAAAAGTGATGCTGCTTCTCACTGCCTCCTGGAACCCCTTTAAATGCCCCAGACAATTTGGCCCTCTCTGCTTTCCTGAGGACTCTATCCGCAAAAGCACCTTTTTCAGTTTTGCCGCTCTCTGGAGCAAAAAAGACAAACGTCCAGCTTTTGCTGCCACAGCAAAGGTGCCAGCGGGGAAGAGAGATGCTGGTCCTCACTGCCTCCTGGAACCCCTTTAAATGCCCCATACAATTTGGCCCTGTCTGCTTTCCTGCGGACTCTATCCTCAAAAGCACCTTTTTTCACTTTCGGCGCTCTCTGGAGCAAAAAAGACAAACGTCCAGCTTTTGCTGCCACAGCTAAAGTGCCAGCGGGGAAAAGTGATGCTGGTTCTCACTGCCTCCTGGAACCTTTTCAAATGCCCCAGACAATTTGGCCCTCTCTGCTTTCCTGAGGACTCTATCCTCAAAAGCACCTTTTTTCACTTTCGGCGCTCTCTGGAGCAAAAAAGACAAACGTCCAGCTTTTGCTGTTACAGCTAAAGTGCCAGCGGGAAAAAGTGATGCTGGTCCTCACTGCCTCCTGGAACCCCTTCAAATGCCCCAGACAATTTGGCCCTCTCTGCTTTCCTGAGGACTCTATCCTCAAAAGCACCTTTTTTCACTTTTCGCGCTCTCTGGAGCAAAAAAGACAAACGTCCAGCTTTTGCTGCCACAGTAAAGGTGCCAGCGGGGAAAAGTGATGCTGGTCCTCACTGCCTCCTGGAACCCCTTCAAATGCCCCAGACAATTTGGCCCTCTCTGCTTTCCTGAGGACTCTATCCTCAAAAGCACCTTTTTTCACTTTCGGCGCTCTCTGGAGCAAAAAAGACAAACGTCCAGCTTTTGCTGCCACAGCAAAGGTGCCAGCGGGGAAAAGTGATGCTGGTCCTCACTGCCTCCTGGAACCCCTTCAAATGCCCCAGACAATTTGGCCCTCTCTGCTTTCCTGAGTACTCTATCCTCAAAAGCACCTTTTTTCACTTTCAGCGCTCTCTGGAGCAAAAAAGACAAACGTCCAGCTTTTGCTGCCACAGCAAAGGTGCCAGCGGGGAAAAGTGATGCTGGTTCTCACTGCCTCCTGGAACCCCTTTAAATGCCCCAGACAATTTGGCCCTCTCTGCTTTCCTGAGGACTCTATCCGCAAAAGCACCTTTTTCCACTTTCGGCGCTCTCTGGAGCAAAAAGACAAACGTCCAGCTTTTGCTGCCACAGCAAAGGTGCCAGCGGGGAAAAGTGATGCTGGTCCTCACTGCCTCCTGGAACCCCTTCAAATGCCCCAGACAATTTGGCCCTCTCTGCTTTCCTGAGGACTCTATGCTCAAAAGCACCTTTTTTTCACTTTCGGCGCTGTCTGGAGCAAAAAAGACAAACGTCCAGCTTTTGCTGCCACAGCTAAAGTGCCAGCGGGGAAAAGTGATGCTGGTCCTCACTGCCTCCTGGAACCCCTTCAAATGCCCCAGACAATTTGGCCCTCTCTGCTTTCCTGAGGACTCTATCCTCAAAAGCACCTTTTTTCACTTTCGGCGCTGTCTGGAGCAAAAAAGACAAACGTCCAGCTTTTGCTGCCACAGCAAAGGTGCCAGCGGGGAAAAGTGATGCTGGTCCTCACTGCCTCCTGGAACCCCTTCAAATGCCCCAGACAATTTGGCCCTCTCTGCTTTCCTGAGGACTATATCCTCAAAAGCACCTCTTTTCACTTTCGGCGCTGTCTGGAGCAAAAAAGACAAACGTCCAGATTTGCTGCCACAGCTAAAGTGCCAGCGGGGAAAAGTGATGCTGGTCCTCACTGCCTCCTGGAACCCCTTCAAATGCCCAGACAATTTGGCCCTCTCTGCTTTCCTGAGGACTCTATCCGCAAAAGCACCTTTTTTCACTTTCGGCGCTCTCTGGAGCAAAAAGACAAACGTCCAGCTTTTGCTGCCACAGCAAAGGTGCCAGCGGGGAAAAGTGATGCTGCTTCTCACTGCCTCCTGGAACCCCTTTAAATGCCCCAGACAATTTGGCCCTCTCTGCTTTCCTGAGGACTCTATCCGCAAAAGCACCTTTTTCAGTTTTGCCGCTCTCTGGAGCAAAAAAGACAAACGTCCCAGCTTTTGCTGCCACAGCAAAGGTGCCAGCGGGGAAGAGAGATGCTGGTCCTCACTGCCTCCTGGAACCCCTTTAAATGCCCCATACAATTTGGCCCTGTCTGCTTTCCTGCGGACTCTATCCTCAAAAGCACCTTTTTTCACTTTCGGCGCTCTCTGGAGCAAAAAAGACAAACGTCCAGCTTTTGCTGCCACAGCTAAAGTGCCAGCGGGGAAAAGTGATGCTGGTTCTCACTGCCTCCTGGAACCTTTTCAAATGCCCCAGACAATTTGGCCCTCTCTGCTTTCCTGAGGACTCTATCCTCAAAAGCACCTTTTTTCACTTTCGGCGCTCTCTGGAGCAAAAAAGACAAACGTCCAGCTTTTGCTGTTACAGCTAAAGTGCCAGCGGGAAAAAGTGATGCTGGTCCTCACTGCCTCCTGGAACCCCTTCAAATGCCCCAGACAATTTGGCCCTCTCTGCTTTCCTGAGGACTCTATCCTCAAAAGCACCTTTTTTCACTTTCGGCGCTCTCTGGAGCAAAAAAGACAAACGTCCAGCTTTTGCTGCCACAGCAAAAGGTGCCACGCGGGGAAAAAGTGATGCTGGTCCTCACTTCCTGGAACCCCTTCAAATGCCCCAGACAATTTGGCCCTCTCTGCTTTCCTGAGGACTCTATCCTCAAAAGCACCTTTTTTCACTTTTGGCGCTGCCTGGAGCAAAAAAGACAAACGTCCAGCTTTTGCTGCCACAGCTAAAGTGCCAGCGGGGAAAAGTGATGCTGGTCCTCACTGCCTCCTGGAACCCCTTCAAATGCCCCAGACAATTTGGCCCTCTCTGCTTTCCTGAGGACTCTATCCGCAAAAGCATCTTTTTTCACTTTTGGCGCTGTCTGGAGCAAAAAAGACAAACGTCCAGCTTTTGCTGCCACAACAATGGTGCCAGCGGGGAAAAGTGATGCTGGTCCTCACTGCCTCCTGGAACCCCTTCAAATGCCCCAGACAATTTGGCCCTCTCTGCTTTCCTGCGGACTCTATCCTCAAAAGCACCTTTTTTCACTTTCGGCGAAGTCTGGAGCAAAAAAGACAAACGTCCAGATTTTGCTGCCACAGCTAAAGTGCCAGCGGGGAAAAGTGATGCTGGTTCTCACTGCCTCCTGGAACCTTTTCAAATGCCCCAGACAATTTGGCCCTCTCTGCTTTCCTGAGGACTCTATCCTCAAAAGCACCTTTTTCACTTTCGGCGCTCTCTGGAGCAAAAAAGACAAACGTCCAGCTTTTGCTGCCACAGCAAAGGTGCCAGCGGGGAAAAGTGATGCTGGTCCTCACTGCCTCCTGGAACCCCTTCAAATGCCCCAGACAATTTGGCCCTCTCTGCTTTCCTGAGGACTCTATCCTCAAAAGCACCTTTTTTCACTTTTGGCGCTCTCTGGAGCAAAAAAGACAAATGTCCAGCTTTTACTGCCACAGCTAAAGTGCCAGCGGGGAAAAGTGATGCTGGTCCTCACTGCCTCCTGGAACCCCTTCAAATGCCCCAGACAATTTGGCCCTCTCTGCTTTCCTGAGGACTCTATCCGCAAAAGCACCTTTTTTCACTTTCGGCGCTGTCTGGAGCAAAAAAGACAAACGTCCATCTTTTGCTGCCACAGCTAAAGTGCCAGCGGGGAAAAGTGATGCTGGTCCTCACTGCCTCCTGGAACCCCTTCAAATGCCCCAGACAATTTGGCCCTCTCTGCTTTCCTGACGACTCTATCCTCAAAAGAACCTTTTTTCACTTTCGGCGCTCTCTGGAGCAAAAAAGACAAACGTCCAGCTTTTGCTGCCACAACAATGGTGCCAGCGGGGAAAAGTGATGCTGGTTCTCACTGCCTCCTGGAACCCCTTTAAATGCCCCAGACAATTTGGCCCTCTCTGCTTTCCTGCGGACTCTATCCTCAAAAGCACCTTTTTTCACTTTCGGCGCTCTCTGGTGCAAAAAAGACAAACGTCCAGCTTTTGCTGCCACAGCAAAGGTGCCAGAGGGGAAAAGTGATGCTGGTTCTCACTGCCTCCTGGAACCCCTTTAAATGCCCCAGACAATTTGGCCCTCTCTGCTTTCCTGAGGACTCTATCCTCAAAAGAACCTTTTTTCACTTTCGGCGCTGTCTGGAGCAAAAAAGACAAACGTCCAGCTTTTGCTGCCACAGCAAAGGTGCCAGCGGGGAAAAGTGATGCTGGTTCTCACTGCCTCCTGGAACCCCTTTAAATGCCCCAGACAATTTGGCCCTCTCTGCTTTCCTGAGGACTCTATCCTCAAAAGCACCTTTTTTCACTTTCGGCGCTCTCTGGAGCAAAAAAGACAAACGTCCAGCTTTTGCTGCCACAGCAAAGGTGCCAGCGGGGAAAAGTGATGCTGGTCCTCACTGCCTCCTGGAACCCCTTCAAATGCCCCAGACAATTTGGCCCTCTCTGCTTTCCTGAGGACTCTATCCGCAAAAGCACCTTTTTTCACTTTCGGCGCTGTCTGGAGCAAAAAAGACAAACGTCCAGCTTTTGCTGCCACAGCAAAGGTGCCAGCGGGGAAAAGTGATGCTGGTCCTCACTGCCTCCTGGAACCCCTTCAAATGCCCCAGACAATTTGGCCCTCTCTGCTTTCCTGAGCACTCTATCCGCAAAAGCACCTTTTTTCACTTTCGGCGCTGTCTGGAGCAAAAAAGACAAACGTCCAGCTTTTGCTGCCACAGCAAAGGTGCCAGCGGGGAAAAGTGATGCTGGTCCTCACTGCCTCCTGGAACCCCTTCAAATGCCCCAGACAATTTGGCCCTCTCTGCTTTCCTGAGGACTCTATCCTCAAAAGCACCTCTTTTCACTTTGGCCGCTCTCTGGAGCAAAAAAGACAAACGTCCAGCTTTTGCTGCCACAGCAAAGGTGCCAGCGGGGAAGAGAGATGCTGGTTCTCACTGCCTCCTGGAACCCCTTTAAATGCCCAATACAATTTGGCCCTCTCTGCTTTCCTGAGGACTCTATCCGCAAAAGCACCTTTTTTCACTTTCGGCGCTCTCTGGAGCAAAAAAGACAAACGTCCAGATTTTGCTGCCACAGCAAAGGTGCCAGCGGGGAAAAGTGATGCTGGTCCTCACTGCCTCCTGGAACCCCTTCAAATGCCCCAGACAATTTGGCCCTCTCTGCTTTCCTGAGGACTCTATCCTCAAAAGCACCTTTTTTCACTTTTGGCGCTGCCTGGAGCAAAAAAGACAAACGTCCAGCTTTTGCTGCCACAGCTAAAGTGCCAGCGGGAAAAGTGATGCTGGTCCTCACTGCCTCCTGGAACCCCTTCAAATGCCCCAGACAATTTGGCCCTCTCTGCTTTCCTGAGGACTCTATCCGCAAAAGCACCTTTTTTCACTTTCGGCGCTCTCTGGAGCAAAAAAGACAAACGTCCAGCTTTTGCTGCCACAGCAAAGGTGCCAGCGGGGAAAAGTGATGCTGGTCCTCACTGCCTCCTGGAACCCCTTCAAATGCCCCAGACAATTTGGCCCTCTCTGCTTTCCTGAGGACTCTATCCTCAAAAGCACCTTTTTTCACTTTCGGCGCTGTCTGGAGCAAAAAAGACAAAAGTCCAGCTTTTGCTGCCACAACAATGGTGCCAGCGGGGAAAAGTGATGCTGGTTCTCACTGCCTCCTGGAACCCCTTTAAATGCCCCAGACAATTTGGCCCTCTCTGCTTTTCTGCGGACTCTATCCTCAAAAGCACCTTTTTTCACTTTCGGCGCTCTCTGGAGCAAAAAAGACAAACGTCCAGATTTTGCTGCCACAGCTAAAGTGCCAGCGGGGAAAAGTGATGCTGGTTCTCACTGCCTCCTGGAACCTTTTCAAATGCCCCAGACAATTTGGCCCTCTCTGCTTTCCTGAGGACTCTATCCTCAAAAGCACCTTTTTTCACTTTCGGCGCTCTCTGGAGCAAAAAAGACAAACGTCCAGCTTTTGCTGTTACAGCTAAAGTGCCAGCGGGAAAAAGTGATGCTGGTCCTCACTGCCTCCTGGAACCCCTTCAAATGCCCCAGACAATTTGGCCCTCTCTGCTTTCCTGAGGACTCTATCCTCAAAAGCACCTTTTTTCACTTTTGGCGCTCTCTGGAGCAAAAAAGACAAACGTCCAGCTTTTGCTGCCACAGCAAAGGTGCCAGCGGGGAAAAGTGATGCTGGTCCTCACTGCCTCCTGGAACCCCTTCAAATGCCCCAGACAATTTGGCCCTCTCTGCTTTCCTGAGGACTCTATCCGCAAAAGCACCTTTTTCAGTTTTGCCGCTCTCTGGAGCAAAAAAGACAAACGTCCAGCTTTTGCTGCCACAGCAAAGGTGCCAGCGGGGAAGAGAGATGCTGGTTCTCACTGCCTCCTGGAACCCCTTTAAATGCCCCATACAATTTGGCCCTCTCTGCTTTCCTGAGGACTCTATCCGCAAAAGCACCTTTTTTCACTTTCGGCGCTCTCTGGAGCAAAAAAGACAAACGTCCAGCTTTTGCTGCCACAGCAAAGGTGCCAGCGGGGAAAAGTGATGCTGGTCCTCACTGCCTCCTGGAACCCCTTCAAATGCCCCAGACAATTTGGCCCTCTCTGCTTTCCTGAGGACTCTATCCTCAAAAGCACCTTTTTTCACTTTTGGCGCTGCCTGGAGCAAAAAAGACAAACGTCCAGCTTTTGCTGCCACAGCTTAAGTGCCAGCGGGGAAAAGTGATGCTGGTCCTCACTGCCTCCTGGAACCCCTTCAAATGCCCCAGACAATTTGGCCCTCTCTGCTTTCCTGAGGACTCTATCCGCAAAAGCACCTTTTTTCACTTTCGGCGCTCTCTGGAGCAAAAAAGACAAACGTCCAGCTTTTGCTGCCACAGCAAAGGTGCCAGCGGGGAAAAGTGATGCTGGTCCTCACTGCCTCCTGGAACCCCTTCAAATGCCCCAGACAATTTGGCCCTCTCTGCTTTCCTGAGGACTCTATCCTCAAAAGCACCTTTTCTCACTTTCGGCGCTCTCTGGTGCAAAAAAGACAAACGTCCAGCTTTTGCTGCCACAGCAAAGGTGCCAGCGGGGAAAAGTGATGCTGGTCCTCACTGCCTCCTGGAACCCCTTCAAATGCCCCAGACAATTTGGCCCTCTCTGCTTTCCTGAGGACTCTATCCTCAAAAGCACCTTTTTTCACTTTCGGCGCTGTCTGGAGCAAAAAAGACAAACGTCCAGCTTTTGCTGCCACAGCAAAGGTGCCAGCGGGGAAAAGTGATGCTGGTCCTCACTGCCTCCTGGAACCCCTTCAAATGCCCCAGACAATTTGGCCCTCTCTGCTTTCCTGAGGACTATATCCTCAAAAGCACCTCTTTTCACTTTCGGCGCTGTCTGGAGCAAAAAAGACAAACGTCCAGATTTTGCTGCCACAGCTAAAGTGCCAGCGGGGAAAAGTGATGCTGGTCCTCACTGCCTCCTGGAACCCCTTCAAATGCCCCAGACAATTTGGCCCTGTCTGCTTTCCTGAGGACTCTATCCGCAAAAGCACCTTTTTTCACTTTCGGCGCTCTCTGGAGCAAAAAAGACAAACGTCCAGCTTTTGCTGCCACAGCAAAGGTGCCAGCGGGGAAAAGTGATGCTGCTTCTCACTGCCTCCTGGAACCCCTTTAAATGCCCCAGACAATTTGGCCCTCTCTGCTTTCCTGAGGACTCTATCCGCAAAAGCACCTTTTTCAGTTTTGCCGCTCTCTGGAGCAAAAAAGACAAACGTCCAGCTTTTGCTGCCACAGCAAAGGTGCCAGCGGGGAAGAGAGATGCTGGTTCTCACTGCCTCCTGGAACCCCTTTAAATGCCCCATACAATTTGGCCCTCTCTGCTTTCCTGAGGACTCTATCCGCAAAAGCACCTTTTTTCACTTTCGGCGCTCTCTGGAGCAAAAAAGACAAACGTCCAGCTTTTGCTGCCACAGCAAAGGTGCCAGCGGGGAAAAGTGATGCTGGTCCTCACTGCCTCCTGGAACCCCTTCAAATGCCCCAGACAATTTGGCCCTCTCTGCTTTCCTGAGGACTCTATCCTCAAAAGCACCTTTTTTCACTTTTGGCGCTGCCTGGAGCAAAAAAGACAAACGTCCAGCTTTTGCTGCCACAGCTAAAGTGCCAGCGGGGAAAAGTGATGCTGGTCCTCACTGCCTCCTGGAACCCCTTCAAATGCCCCAGACAATTTGGCCCTCTCTGCTTTCCTGAGGACTCTATCCGCAAAAGCATCTTTTTTCACTTTCGGCGCTGTCTGGAGCAAAAAAGACAAACGTCCAGCTTTTGCTGCCACAACAATGATGCCAGCGGGGAAAAGTGATGCTGGTCCTCACTGCCTCCTGGAACCCCTTCAAATGCCCCAGACAATTTGGCCCTCTCTGCTTTCCTGCGGACTCTATCCTCAAAAGCACTTTTTTCACTTTCGGCGAAGTCTGGAGCAAAAAAGACAAACGTCCAGATTTTGCTGCCACAGCTAAAGTGCCAGCGGGGAAAAGTGATGCTGGTTCTCACTGCCTCCTGGAACCTTTTCAAATGCCCCAGACAATTTGGCCCTCTCTGCTTTCCTGAGGACTCTATCCTCAAAAGCACCTTTTTTCACTTTCGGCGCTCTCTGGAGCAAAAAAGACAAACGTCCAGCTTTTGCTGCCACAGCAAAGGTGCCAGCGGGGAAAAGTGATGCTGGTCCTCACTGCCTCCTGGAACCCCTTCAAATGCCCCAGACAATTTGGCCCTCTCTGCTTTCCTGAGGACTCTATCCTCAAAAGCACCTTTTTTCACTTTTGGCGCTCTCTGGAGCAAAAAAGACAAATGTCCAGCTTTTACTGCCACAGCTAAAGTGCCAGCGGGGAAAAGTGATGCTGGTCCTCACTGCCTCCTGGAACCCCTTCAAATGCCCCAGACAATTTGGCCCTCTCTGCTTTCCTGAGGACTCTATCCGCAAAAGCACCTTTTTTCACTTTCGGCGCTGTCTGGAGCAAAAAAGACAAACGTCCAGCTTTTGCTGCCACAGTAAAGGTGCCAGCGGGGAAAAGTGATGCTGGTCCTCACTGCCTCCTGGAACCCCTTCAAATGCCCCAGACAATTTGGCCCTCTCTGCTTTCCTGAGGACTCTATCCTCAAAAGCACCTTTTTTCACTTTTGGCGCTGCCTGGAGCAAAAAAGACAAACGTCCAGCTTATGCTGCCACAGCTAAAATGCCAGCGGGGAAAAGTGATGCTGGTCCTCACTGCCTCCTGGAACCCCTTCAAATGCCCCAGACAATTTGGCCCTCTCTGCTTTCCTGAGGACTCTATCCGCAAAAGCACCTTTTTTCACTTTCGGCGCTCTCTGGAGCAAAAAAGACAAACGTCCAGCTTTTGCTGCCACAGCAAAGGTGCCAGCGGGGAAAAGTGATGCTGGTCCTCACTGCCTCCTGGAACCCCTTCAAATGCCCCAGACAATTTGGCCCTCTCTGCTTTCCTGAGGACTCTATCCTCAAAAGCACCTTTTTTCACTTTCGGCGCTCTCTGGAGCAAAAAAGACAAACGTCCAGCTTTTGCTGCCACAACAATGGTGCCAGCGGGGAAAAGTGATGCTGCTTCTCACTGCCTCCTGGAACCCCTTTAAATGCCCCAGACAATTTGGCCCTCTCTGCTTTCCTGCGGACTCTATCCTCAAAAGCACCTTTTTTCACTTTCGGCGCTCTCTGGAGCAAAAAAGACAAACGTCCAGCTTTTGCTGCCACAGTAAAGGTGCCAGCGGGGAAAAGTGATGCTGGTCCTCACTGCCTCCTGGAACCCCTTCAAATGCCCCAGACAATTTGGCCCTCTCTGCTTTCCTGAGGACTCTATCCTCAAAAGCACCTTTTTTCACTTTTGGCGCTGCCTGGAGCAAAAAAGACAAACGTCCAGCTTTTGCTGCCACAGCTAAAGTGCCAGCGGGGAAAAGTGATGCTGGTCCTCACTGCCTCCTGGAACCCCTTCAAATGCCCCAGACAATTTGGCCCTCTCTGCTTTCCTGAGGACTCTATCCGCAAAAGCACCTTTTTTCTCTTTCGGCGCTCTCTGGAGCAAAAAAGACAAACGTCCATCTTTTGCTGCCACAGCAAAGGTGCCAGCGGGGAAAAGTGATGCTGGTCCTCACTGCCTCCTGGAACCCCTTCAAATGCCCCAGACAATTTGGCCCTCTCTGCTTTCCTGAGGACTCCATCCGCAAAAGCACCTTTTTTCACTTTCGGCGCTGTCTGGAGCAAAAAAGACAAACGTCCAGCTTTTGCTGCCACAGCTAAAGTGCCAGCGGGGAAAAGTGATGCTGGTCCTCACTGCCTCCTGGAACCCCTTCAAATGCCCCAGACAATTTGGCCCTCTCTGCTTTCCTGAGGACTCTATCCGCAAAAGCACCTTTTTTCACTTTCGGCGCTCTCTGGAGCAAAAAAGACAAACGTCCAGCTTTTGCTGCCACAGCAAAGGTGCCAGCGGGGAAAAGTGATGCTGCTTCTCACTGCCTCCTGGAACCCCTTCAAATGCCCCAGACAATTTGGCCCTCTCTGCTTTCCTGAGGACTCTATCCGCAAAAGCACCTTTTTTCACTTTCGGCGCTCTCTGGAGCAAAAAAGACAAACGTCCAGCTTTTGCTGCCACAGGAAAGGTGCCAGCGGGGAAAAGTGATGCTGGTCCTCACTGCCTCCTGGAACCCCTTCAAATGCCCCAGACAATTTGGCCCTCTCTGCTTTCCTGAGGACTCTATCCTCAAAAGCACCTTTTTTCACTTTCGGCGCTGTCTGGAGCAAAAAAGACAAACGTCCAGCTTTTGCTGCCACAGCTAAAGTGCCAGCGGGGAAAAGTGATGCTGGTCCTCACTGCCTCCTGGAACCCCTTCAAATGCCCCAGACAATTTGGCCCTCTCTGCTTTCCTGAGGACTCTATCCTCAAAAGCACCTTTTTTCACTTTCGGCGCTGTCTGGAGCAAAAAAGACAAACGTCCAGCTTTTGCTGCCACAGCAAAGGTGCCAGCGGGGAAAAGTGATGCTGGTTCTCACTGCCTCCTGGAACCCCTTTAAATGCCCCAGACAATTTGGCCCTCTCTGCTTTCCTGAGGACTCTATCCTCAAAAGCACCTTTTTTCACTTTCGGCGCTCTCTGGAGCAAAAAAGACAAACGTCCAGCTTTTGCTGCCACAGCAAAGGTGCCAGCGGGGAAAAGTGATGCTGGTCCTCACTGCCTCCTGGAACCCCTTCAAATGCCCCAGACAATTTGGCCCTCTCTGCTTTCCTGAGGACTCTATCCGCAAAAGCACCTTTTTTCACTTTCGGCGCTGTCTGGAGCAAAAAAGACAAACGTCCAGCTTTTGCTGCCACAGTAAAGGTGCCAGCGGGGAAAAGTGATGCTGGTCCTCACTGCCTCCTGGAACCCCTTCAAATGCCCCAGACAATTTGGCCCTCTCTGCTTTCCTGAGGACTCTATCCTCAAAAGCACCTTTTTTCACTTTTGGCGCTGCCTGGAGCAAAAAAGACAAACGTCCAGCTTATGCTGCCACAGCTAAAGTGCCAGCGGGGAAAAGTGATGCTGGTCCTCACTGCCTCCTGGAACCCCTTCAAATGCCCCAGACAATTTGGCCCTCTCTGCTTTCCTGAGGACTCTATCCGCAAAAGCACCTTTTTTCACTTTCGGCGCTCTCTGGAGCAAAAAAGACAAACGTCCAGCTTTTGCTGCCACAGCAAAGGTGCCAGCGGGGAAAAGTGATGCTGGTCCTCACTGCCTCCTGGAACCCCTTCAAATGCCCCAGACAATTTGGCCCTCTCTGCTTTCCTGAGGACTCTATCCTCAAAAGCACCTTTTTTCACTTTCGGCGCTCTCTGGAGCAAAAAAGACAAACGTCCAGCTTTTGCTGCCACAACAATGGTGCCAGCGGGGAAAAGTGATGCTGCTTCTCACTGCCTCCTGGAACCCCTTTAAATGCCCCAGACAATTTGGCCCTCTCTGCTTTCCTGCGGACTCTATCCTCAAAAGCACCTTTTTTCACTTTCGGCGCTCTCTGGAGCAAAAAAGACAAACGTCCAGCTTTTGCTGCCACAGTAAAGGTGCCAGCGGGGAAAAGTGATGCTGGTCCTCACTGCCTCCTGGAACCCCTTCAAATGCCCCAGACAATTTGGCCCTCTCTGCTTTCCTGAGGACTCTATCCTCAAAAGCACCTTTTTTCACTTTTGGCGCTGCCTGGAGCAAAAAAGACAAACGTCCAGCTTTTGCTGCCACAGCTAAAGTGCCAGCGGGGAAAAGTGATGCTGGTCCTCACTGCCTCCTGGAACCCCTTCAAATGCCCCAGACAATTTGGCCCTCTCTGCTTTCCTGAGGACTCTATCCGCAAAAGCACCTTTTTTCTCTTTCGGCGCTCTCTGGAGCAAAAAAGACAAACGTCCATCTTTTGCTGCCACAGCAAAGGTGCCAGCGGGGAAAAGTGATGCTGGTCCTCACTGCCTCCTGGAACCCCTTCAAATGCCCCAGACAATTTGGCCCTCTCTGCTTTCCTGAGGACTCCATCCGCAAAAGCACCTTTTTTCACTTTCGGCGCTGTCTGGAGCAAAAAAGACAAACGTCCAGCTTTTGCTGCCACAGCTAAAGTGCCAGCGGGGAAAAGTGATGCTGGTCCTCACTGCCTCCTGGAACCCCTTCAAATGCCCCAGACAATTTGGCCCTCTCTGCTTTCCTGAGGACTCTATCCGCAAAAGCACCTTTTTTCACTTTCGGCGCTCTCTGGAGCAAAAAAGACAAACGTCCAGCTTTTGCTGCCACAGCAAAGGTGCCAGCGGGGAAAAGTGATGCTGCTTCTCACTGCCTCCTGGAACCCCTTCAAATGCCCCAGACAATTTGGCCCTCTCTGCTTTCCTGAGGACTCTATCCGCAAAAGCACCTTTTTTCACTTTCGGCGCTCTCTGGAGCAAAAAAGACAAACGTCCAGCTTTTGCTGCCACAGGAAAGGTGCCAGCGGGGAAAAGTGATGCTGGTCCTCACTGCCTCCTGGAACCCCTTCAAATGCCCCAGACAATTTGGCCCTCTCTGCTTTCCTGAGGACTCTATCCTCAAAAGCACCTTTTTTCACTTTCGGCGCTGTCTGGAGCAAAAAAGACAAACGTCCAGCTTTTGCTGCCACAGCTAAAGTGCCAGCGGGGAAAAGTGATGCTGGTCCTCACTGCCTCCTGGAACCCCTTCAAATGCCCCAGACAATTTGGCCCTCTCTGCTTTCCTGAGGACTCTATCCTCAAAAGCACCTTTTTTCACTTTCGGCGCTGTCTGGAGCAAAAAAGACAAACGTCCAGCTTTTGCTGCCACAGCAAAGGTGCCAGCGGGGAAAAGTGATGCTGGTTCTCACTGCCTCCTGGAACCCCTTTAAATGCCCCAGACAATTTGGCCCTCTCTGCTTTCCTGAGGACTCTATCCTCAAAAGCACCTTTTTTCACTTTCGGCGCTCTCTGGAGCAAAAAAGACAAACGTCCAGCTTTTGCTGCCACAGCAAAGGTGCCAGCGGGGAAAAGTGATGCTGGTCCTCACTGCCTCCTGGAACCCCTTCAAATGCCCCAGACAATTTGGCCCTCTCTGCTTTCCTGAGGACTCTATCCGCAAAAGCACCTTTTTTCACTTTCGGCGCTGTCTGGAGCAAAAAAGACAAACGTCCAGCTTTTGCTGCCACAGCTAAAGTGCCAGCGGGGAAAAGTGATGCTGGTCCTCACTGCCTCCTGGAACCCCTTCAAATGCCCCAGACAATTTGGCCCTCTCTGCTTTCCTGAGGACTCTATCCTCAAAAGCACCTTTTTTCACTTTTGGCGCTGCCTGGAGCAAAAAAGACAAACGTCCAGCTTATGCTGCCACAGCTAAAGTGCCAGCGGGGAAAAGTGATGCTGGTCCTCACTGCCTCCTGGAACCCCTTCAAATGCCCCAGACAATTTGGCCCTCTCTGCTTTCCTGAGGACTCTATCCGCAAAAGCACCTTTTTTCACTTTCGGCGCTCTCTGGAGCAAAAAAGACAAACGTCCAGCTTTTGCTGCCACAGCAAAGGTGCCAGCGGGGAAAAGTGATGCTGGTCCTCACTGCCTCCTGGAACCCCTTCAAATGCCCCAGACAATTTGGCCCTCTCTGCTTTCCTGAGTACTCTATCCTCAAAAGCACCTTTTTTCACTTTCAGCGCTCTCTGGAGCAAAAAAGACAAACGTCCAGCTTTTGCTGCCACAGCAAAGGTGCCAGCGGGGAAAAGTGATGCTGGTCCTCACTGCCTCCTGGAACCCCTTCAAATGCCCCAGACAATTTGGCCCTCTCTGCTTTCCTGAGGACTCTATCCGCAAAAGCACCTTTTTTCACTTTCGGC
Organism: Vanellus vanellus; assembly: GCF_965231255.1. Classification (NCBI taxonomy): domain Eukaryota; kingdom Metazoa; phylum Chordata; class Aves; order Charadriiformes; family Charadriidae; genus Vanellus; species Vanellus vanellus. The sequence goes on along the minus strand of NC_138910.1, from coordinate 46,009,779 downwards.
GCTCTCTGGAGCAAAAAAGACAAACGTCCAGCTTTTGCTGCCACAGCAAAGGTGCCAGCGGGGAAAAGTGATGCTGGTCCTCACTGCCTCCTGGAACCCCTTCAAATGCCCCAGACAATTTGGCCCTCTCTGCTTTCCTGAGGACTCTATGCTCAAAAGCACCTTTTTTCACTTTCGGCGCTCTCTGGAGCAAAAAAGACAAACGTCCAGCTTTTGCTGCCACAGCTAAAGTGCCAGCGGGGAAAAGTGATGCTGGTCCTCACTGCCTCCTGGAACCCCTTCAAATGCCCCAGACAATTTGGCCCTCTCTGCTTTCCTGAGGACTCTATCCTCAAAAGCACCTTTTTTCACTTTCGGCGCTGTCTGGAGCAAAAAAGACAAACGTCCAGCTTTTGCTGCCACAGCAAAGGTGCCAGCGGGGAAAAGTGATGCTGGTCCTCACTGCCTCCTGGAACCCCTTCAAATGCCCCAGACAATTTGGCCCTCTCTGCTTTCCTGAGGACTATATCCTCAAAAGCACCTTTTTTCACTTTCGGCGCTGTCTGGAGCAAAAAAGACAAACGTCCAGCTTTTGCTGCCACAGCTAAAGTGCCAGCGGGGAAAAGTGATGCTGGTCCTCACTGCCTCCTGGAACCCCTTCAAATGCCCCAGACAATTTGGCCCTCTCTGCTTTCCTGAGGACTCTATCCGCAAAAGCACCTTTTTCAGTTTTGCCGCTCTCTGGAGCAAAAAAGACAAACGTCCAGCTTTTGCTGCCACAGCAAAGGTGCCAGCGGGGAAGAGAGATGCTGGTTCTCACTGCCTCCTGGAACCCCTTTAAATGCCCCATACAATTTGGCCCTCTCTGCTTTCCTGAGGACTCTATCCGCAAAAGCACCTTTTTTCACTTTCGGCGCTCTCTGGAGCAAAAAAGACAAACGTCCAGCTTTTGCTGCCACAGCAAAGGTGCCAGCGGGGAAAAGTGATGCTGGTCCTCACTGCCTCCTGGAACCCCTTCAAATGCCCCAGACAATTTGGCCCTCTCTGCTTTCCTGAGGACTCTATCCTCAAAAGCACCTTTTTTCACTTTCGGCGCTCTCTGGAGCAAAAAAGACAAACGTCCAGCTTTTGCTGCCACAACAATGGTGCCAGCGGGGAAAAGTGATGCTGGTCCTCACTGCCTCCTGGAACCCCTTCAAATGCCCCAGACAATTTGGCCCTCTCTGCTTTCCTGCGGACTCTATCCTCAAAAGCACCTTTTTTCACTTTCGGCGAAGTCTGGAGCAAAAAAGACAAACGTCCAGATTTTGCTGCCACAGCTAAAGTGCCAGCGGGGAAAAGTGATGCTGGTTCTCACTGCCTCCTGGAACCTTTTCAAATGCTCCAGACAATTTGGCCCTCTCTGCTTTCCTGAGGACTCTATCCTCAAAAGCACCTTTTTTCACTTTCGGCGCTCTCTGGAGCAAAAAAGACAAACGTCCAGCTTTTGCTGCCACAGCAAAGGTGCCAGCGGGGAAAAGTGATGCTGGTCCTCACTGCCTCCTGGAACCCCTTCAAATGCCCCAGACAATTTGGCCCTCTCTGCTTTCCTGAGGACTCTATCCTCAAAAGCACCTTTTTTCACTTTTGGCGCTCTCTGGAGCAAAAAAGACAAACGTCCAGCTTTTGCTGCCACAGCAAAGGTGCCAGCGGGGAAGAGAGATGCTGGTTCTCACTGCCTCCTGGAACCCCTTTAAATGCCCCATACAATTTGGCCCTCTCTGCTTTCCTGAGGACTCTATCCGCAAAAGCACCTTTTTTCACTTTCGGCGCTCTCTGGAGCAAAAAAGACAAACGTCCAGCTTTTGCTGCCACAGCAAAGGTGCCAGCGGGGAAAAGTGATGCTGGTCCTCACTGCCTCCTGGAACCCCTTCAAATGCCCCAGACAATTTGGCCCTCTCTGCTTTCCTGAGGACTCTATCCTCAAAAGCACCTTTTTTCACTTTCGGCGCTCTCTGGAGCAAAAAAGACAAACGTCCAGCTTTTGCTGCCACAACAATGGTGCCAGCGGGGAAAAGTGATGCTGGTCCTCACTGCCTCCTGGAACCCCTTCAAATGCCCCAGACAATTTGGCCCTCTCTGCTTTCCTGCGGACTCTATCCTCAAAAGCACCTTTTTTCACTTTCGGCGAAGTCTGGAGCAAAAAAGACAAACGTCCAGATTTTGCTGCCACAGCTAAAGTGCCAGCGGGGAAAAGTGATGCTGGTTCTCACTGCCTCCTGGAACCTTTTCAAATGCTCCAGACAATTTGGCCCTCTCTGCTTTCCTGAGGACTCTATCCTCAAAAGCACCTTTTTTCACTTTCGGCGCTCTCTGGAGCAAAAAAGACAAACGTCCAGCTTTTGCTGCCACAGCAAAGGTGCCAGCGGGGAAAAGTGATGCTGGTCCTCACTGCCTCCTGGAACCCCTTCAAATGCCCCAGACAATTTGGCCCTCTCTGCTTTCCTGAGGACTCTATCCTCAAAAGCACCTTTTTTCACTTTTGGCGCTCTCTGGAGCAAAAAAGACAAATGTCCAGCTTTTACTGCCACAGCTAAAGTGCCAGCGGGGAAAAGTGATGCTGGTCCTCACTGCCTCCTGGAACCCCTTCAAATGCCCCAGACAATTTGGCCCTCTCTGCTTTCCTGAGGACTCTATCCTCAAAAGCACCTTTTTTCACTTTCGGCGCTGTCTGGAGCAAAAAAGACAAACGTCCAGCTTTTGCTGCCACAGCAAAGGTGCCAGCGGGGAAAAGTGATGCTGGTCCTCACTGCCTCCTGGAACCCCTTCAAATGCCCCAGACAATTTGGCCCTCTCTGCTTTCCTGAGGACTCTATCCGCAAAAGCACCTTTTTTCACTTTCGGCGCTGTCTGGAGCAAAAAAGACAAACGTCCAGCTTTTGCTGCCACAGTAAAGGTGCCAGCGGGGAAAAGTGATGCTGGTCCTCACTGCCTCCTGGAACCCCTTCAAATGCCCCAGACAATTTGGCCCTCTCTGCTTTCCTGAGGACTCTATCCTCAAAAGCACCTTTTTTCACTTTTGGCGCTGCCTGGAGCAAAAAAGACAAACGTCCAGCTTTTGCTGCCACAGCAAAGGTGCCAGCGGGGAAAAGTGATGCTGGTCCTCACTGCCTCCTGGAACCCCTTCAAATGCCCCAGACAATTTGGCCCTCTCTGCTTTCCTGAGGACTCTATCCTCAAAAGCACCTTTTTTCACTTTCGGCGCTCTCTGGAGCAAAAAAGACAAACGTCCAGCTTTTGCTGCCACAACAATGGTGCCAGCGGGGAAAAGTGATGCTGCTTCTCACTGCCTCCTGGAACCCCTTTAAATGCCCCAGACAATTTGGCCCTCTCTGCTTTCCTGCGGACTCTATCCTCAAAAGCACCTTTTTTCACTTTCGGCGCTCTCTGGTGCAAAAAAGACAAACGTCCAGCTTTTGCTGCCACAGCAAAGGTGCCAGAGGGGAAAAGTGATGCTGGTTCTCACTGCCTCCTGGAACCCCTTTAAATGCCCCAGACAATTTGGCCCTCTCTGCTTTCCTGAGGACTCTATCCTCAAAAGCACCTTTTTTCACTTTTGGCGCTGCCTGGAGCAAAAAAGACAAACGTCCAGCTTTTGCTGCCACAGCTAAAGTGCCAGCGGGGAAAAGTGATGCTGGTCCTCACTGCCTCCTGGAACCCCTTCAAATGCCCCAGACAATTTGGCCCTCTCTGCTTTCCTGAGGACTCTATCCTCAAAAGCACCTTTTTTCACTTTCAGCGCTGTCTGGAGCAAAAAAGACAAACGTCCAGCTTTTGCTGCCACAGCAAAGGTGCCAGCGGGGAAAAGTGATGCTGGTTCTCACTGCCTCCTGGAACCTTTTCAAATGCCCCAGACAATTTGGCCCTCTCTGCTTTCCTGAGGACTCTATCCGCAAAAGCACCTTTTTTCACTTTCGGCGCTCTCTGGAGCAAAAAAGACAAACGTCCAGCTTTTGCTGCCACAGCAAAGGTGCCAGCGGGGATAAGTGATGCTGCTTCTCACTGCCTCCTGGAACCCCTTTAAATGCCCCAGACAATTTGGCCCTCTCTGCTTTCCTGAGGACTCTATCCTCAAAAGAACCTTTTTTCACTTTCGGCGCTGTCTGGAGCAAAAAAGACAAATGTCCAGCTTTTACTGCCACAGCTAAAGTGCCAGCGGGGAAAAGTGATGCTGGTCCTCACTGCCTCCTGGAACCCCTTCAAATGCCCCAGACAATTTGGCCCTCTCTGCTTTCCTGAGGACTCTATCCTCAAAAGCACCTTTTTTCACTTTCGGCGCTGTCTGGAGCAAAAAAGACAAACGTCCAGCTTTTGCTGCCACAGCAAAGGTGCCAGCGGGGAAAAGTGATGCTGGTCCTCACTGCCTCCTGGAACCCCTTCAAATGCCCCAGACAATTTGGCCCTCTCTGCTTTCCTGAGGACTCTATCCGCAAAAGCACCTTTTTTCACTTTCGGCGCTGTCTGGAGCAAAAAAGACAAACGTCCAGCTTTTGCTGCCACAGTAAAGGTGCCAGCGGGGAAAAGTGATGCTGGTCCTCACTGCCTCCTGGAACCCCTTCAAATGCCCCAGACAATTTGGCCCTCTCTGCTTTCCTGAGGACTCTATCCTCAAAAGCACCTTTTTTCACTTTTGGCGCTGCCTGGAGCAAAAAAGACAAACGTCCAGCTTTTGCTGCCACAGCAAAGGTGCCAGCGGGGAAAAGTGATGCTGGTCCTCACTGCCTCCTGGAACCCCTTCAAATGCCCCAGACAATTTGGCCCTCTCTGCTTTCCTGAGGACTCTATCCTCAAAAGCACCTTTTTTCACTTTCGGCGCTCTCTGGAGCAAAAAAGACAAACGTCCAGCTTTTGCTGCCACAACAATGGTGCCAGCGGGGAAAAGTGATGCTGCTTCTCACTGCCTCCTGGAACCCCTTTAAATGCCCCAGACAATTTGGCCCTCTCTGCTTTCCTGCGGACTCTATCCTCAAAAGCACCTTTTTTCACTTTCGGCGCTCTCTGGTGCAAAAAAGACAAACGTCCAGCTTTTGCTGCCACAGCAAAGGTGCCAGAGGGGAAAAGTGATGCTGGTTCTCACTGCCTCCTGGAACCCCTTTAAATGCCCCAGACAATTTGGCCCTCTCTGCTTTCCTGAGGACTCTATCCTCAAAAGAACCTTTTTTCACTTTCGGCGCTGTCTGGAGCAAAAAAGACAAACGTCCAGCTTTTGCTGCCACAGCTAAAGTGCCAGCGGGGAAAAGTGATGCTGGTCCTCACTGCCTCCTGGAACCCCTTCAAATGCCCCAGACAATTTGGCCCTCTCTGCTTTCCTGAGGACTCTATCCTCAAAAGCACCTTTTTTCACTTTCAGCGCTGTCTGGAGCAAAAAAGACAAACGTCCAGCTTTTGCTGCCACAGCAAAGGTGCCAGCGGGGAAAAGTGATGCTGGTTCTCACTGCCTCCTGGAACCCCTTTAAATGCCCCAGACAATTTGGCCCTCTCTGCTTTCCTGAGGACTCTATCCGCAAAAGCACCTTTTTTCACTTTCGGCGCTGTCTGGAGCAAAAAAGACAAACGTCCAGCTTTTGCTGCCACAGCAAAGGTGCCAGCAGGGATAAGTGATGCTGCTTCTCACTGCCTCCTGGAACCCCTTTAAATGCCCCAGACAATTTGGCCCTCTCTGCTTTCCTGAGGACTCTATCCTCAAAAGAACCTTTTTTCACTTTCGGCGCTGTCTGGAGCAAAAAAGACAAACGTCCAGATTTTGCTGCCACAGCTAAAGTGCCAGCGGGGAAAAGTGATGCTGGTCCTCACTGCCTCCTGGAACCCCTTTAAATGCCCCAGACAATTTGGCCCTCTCTGCTTTCCTGAGGACTCTATCCTCAAAAGCACCTTTTTTCACTTTCGGCGCTGTCTGGAGCAAAAAAGACAAACGTCCAGCTTTTGCTGCCACAGCAAAGGTGCCAGCGGGGAAAAGTGATGCTGGTTCTCACTGCCTCCTGGAACCCCTTTAAATGCCCCAGACAATTTGGCCCTCTCTGCTTTCCTGCGGACTCTATCCTCAAAAGCACCTTTTTTCACTTTCGGCGCTCTCTGGAGCAAAAAAGACAAACGTCCAGATTTTGCTGCCACAGCTAAAGTGCCAGCGGGGAAAAGTGATGCTGGTTCTCACTGCCTCGTGGAACCTTTTCAAATGCCCCAGACAATTTGGCCCTCTCTGCTTTCCTGAGGACTCTATCCTCAAAAGCACCTTTTTTCACTTTCGGCGCTCTCTGGAGCAAAAAAGACAAACGTCCAGCTTTTGCTGTTACAGCTAAAGTGCCAGCGGGGAAAAGTGATGCTGGTCCTCACTGCCTCCTGGAACCCCTTCAAATGCCCCAGACAATTTGGCCCTCTCTGCTTTCCTGAGGATTCTATCCTCAAAAGCACCTTTTTTCACTTTCGGCGCTGTCTGGAGCAAAAAAGACAAAAGTCCAGCTTTTGCTGCCACAGCAAAGGTGCCAGCGGGGAAAAGTGATGCTGGTCCTCACTGCCTCCTGGAACCCCTTCAAATGCCCCAGACAATTTGGCCCTCTCTGCTTTCCTGAGGACTCTATCCTCAAAAGCACCTTTTTTCACTTTCGGCGCTGTCTGGAGCAAAAAAGAAAAACGTCCAGCTTTTGCTGCCACAGCTAAAGTGCCAGCGGGGAAAAGTGATGCTGGTCCTCACTGCCTCCTGGAACCCCTTCAAATGCCCCAGACAATTTGGCCCTCTCTGCTTTCCTGAGGACTCTATCCGCAAAAGCACCTTTTTTCACTTTCGGCGCTCTCTGGAGCAAAAAAGACAAACGTCCAGCTTTTGCTGCCACAGCAAAGGTGCCAGCGGGGAAAAGTGATGCTGCTTCTCACTGCCTCCTGGAACCCCTTCAAATGCCCCAGACAATTTGGCCCTCTCTGCTTTCCTGAGGACTCTATCCGCAAAAGCACCTTTTTTCACTTTCGGCGCTCTCTGGAGCAAAAAAGACAAACGTCCAGCTTTTGCTGCCACAGCAAAGGTGCCAGAGGGGAAAAGTGATGCTGGTTCTAACTGCCTCCTGGAACCCCTTTAAATGCCCCAGACAATTTGGCCCTCTCTGCTTTCCTGAGGACTCTATCCTCAAAAGCACCTTTTTTCACTTTCGGCGCTCTCTGGAGCAAAAAAGACAAACGTCCAGCTTTTGCTGCCACAACAATGGTGCCAGCGGGGAAAAGTGATGCTGGTCCTCACTGCCTCCTGGAACCCCTTCAAATGCCCCAGACAATTTGGCCCTCTCTGCTTTCCTGCGGACTCTATCCTCAAAAGCACCTTTTTTCACTTTCGGCGCTCTCTGGAGCAAAAAAGACAAACGTCCAGATTTTGCTGCCACAGCTAAAGTGCCAGCGGGGAAAAGTGATGCTGGTTCTCACTGCCTCCTGGAACCTTTTCAAATGCTCCAGACAATTTGGCCCTCTCTGCTTTCCTGAGGACTCTATCCTCAAAAGCACCTTTTTTCACTTTCGGCGCTCTCTGGAGCAAAAAAGACAAACGTCCAGCTTTTGCTGCCACAGCAAAGGTGCCAGCGGGGAAAAGTGATGCTGGTCCTCACTGCCTCCTGGAACCCCTTCAAATGCCCCAGACAATTTGGCCCTCTCTGCTTTCCTGAGGACTCTATCCTCAAAAGCACCTTTTTTCACTTTTGGCGCTCTCTGGAGCAAAAAAGACAAATGTCCAGCTTTTACTGCCACAGCTAAAGTGCCAGCGGGGAAAAGTGATGCTGGTCCTCACTGCCTCCTGGAACCCCTTCAAATGCCCCAGACAATTTGGCCCTCTCTGCTTTCCTGAGGACTCTATCCTCAAAAGCACCTTTTTTCACTTTCGGCGCTGTCTGGAGCAAAAAAGACAAACGTCCAGCTTTTGCTGCCACAGCAAAGGTGCCAGCGGGGAAAAGTGATGCTGGTCCTCACTGCCTCCTGGAACCCCTTTAAATGCCCCAGACAATTTGGCCCTCTCTGCTTTCCTGAGGACTCTATCCGCAAAAGCACCTTTTTTCACTTTCGGCGCTCTCTGGAGCAAAAAAGACAAACGTCCAGCTTTTGCTGCCACAGTAAAGGTGCCAGCGGGGAAAAGTGATGCTGGTCCTCACTGCCTCCTGGAACCCCTTCAAATGCCCCAGACAATTTGGCCCTCTCTGCTTTCCTGAGGACTCTATCCTCAAAAGCACCTTTTTTCACTTTTGGCGCTGCCTGGAGCAAAAAAGACAAACGTCCAGCTTTTGCTGCCACAGCAAAGGTGCCAGCGGGGAAAAGTGATGCTGGTCCTCACTGCCTCCTGGAACCCCTTCAAATGCCCCAGACAATTTGGCCCTCTCTGCTTTCCTGAGGACTCTATCCTCAAAAGCACCTTTTTTCACTTTCGGCGCTCTCTGGAGCAAAAAAGACAAACGTCCAGCTTTTGCTGCCACAACAATGGTGCCAGCGGGGAAAAGTGATGCTGCTTCTCACTGCCTCCTGGAACCCCTTTAAATGCCCCAGACAATTTGGCCCTCTCTGCTTTCCTGCGGACTCTATCCTCAAAAGCACCTTTTTTCACTTTCGGCGCTCTCTGGTGCAAAAAAGACAAACGTCCAGCTTTTGCTGCCACAGCAAAGGTGCCAGAGGGGAAAAGTGATGCTGGTTCTCACTGCCTCCTGGAACCCCTTTAAATGCCCCAGACAATTTGGCCCTCTCTGCTTTCCTGAGGACTCTATCCTCAAAAGAACCTTTTTTCACTTTCGGCGCTGTCTGGAGCAAAAAAGACAAACGTCCAGCTTTTGCTGCCACAGCAAAGGTGCCAGCGGGGAAAAGTGATGCTGGTTCTCACTGCCTCCTGGAACCCCTTTAAATGCCCCAGACAATTTGGCCCTCTCTGCTTTCCTGAGGACTCTATCCGCAAAAGCACCTTTTTTCACTTTCGGCGCTCTCTGGAGCAAAAAAGACAAACGTCCAGCTTTTGCTGCCACAGCAAAGGTGCCAGCGGGGATAAGTGATGCTGCTTCTCACTGCCTCCTGGAACCCCTTTAAATGCCCCAGACAATTTGGCCCTCTCTGCTTTCCTGAGGACTCTATCCTCAAAAGAACCTTTTTTCACTTTCGGCGCTGTCTGGAGCAAAAAAGACAAATGTCCAGCTTTTACTGCCACAGCTAAAGTGCCAGCGGGGAAAAGTGATGCTGGTCCTCACTGCCTCCTGGAACCCCTTCAAATGCCCCAGACAATTTGGCCCTCTCTGCTTTCCTGAGGACTCTATCCTCAAAAGCACCTTTTTTCACTTTCGGCGCTGTCTGGAGCAAAAAAGACAAACGTCCAGCTTTTGCTGCCACAGCAAAGGTGCCAGCGGGGAAAAGTGATGCTGGTCCTCACTGCCTCCTGGAACCCCTTCAAATGCCCCAGACAATTTGGCCCTCTCTGCTTTCCTGAGGACTCTATCCGCAAAAGCACCTTTTTTCACTTTCGGCGCTGTCTGGAGCAAAAAAGACAAACGTCCAGCTTTTGCTGCCACAGTAAAGGTGCCAGCGGGGAAAAGTGATGCTGGTCCTCACTGCCTCCTGGAACCCCTTCAAATGCCCCAGACAATTTGGCCCTCTCTGCTTTCCTGAGGACTCTATCCTCAAAAGCACCTTTTTTCACTTTTGGCGCTGCCTGGAGCAAAAAAGACAAACGTCCAGCTTTTGCTGCCACAGCAAAGGTGCCAGCGGGGAAAAGTGATGCTGGTCCTCACTGCCTCCTGGAACCCCTTCAAATGCCCCAGACAATTTGGCCCTCTCTGCTTTCCTGAGGACTCTATCCTCAAAAGCACCTTTTTTCACTTTCGGCGCTCTCTGGAGCAAAAAAGACAAACGTCCAGCTTTTGCTGCCACAACAATGGTGCCAGCGGGGAAAAGTGATGCTGGTCCTCACTGCCTCCTGGAACCCCTTTAAATGCCCCAGACAATTTGGCCCTCTCTGCTTTCCTGCGGACTCTATCCTCAAAAGCACCTTTTTTCACTTTCGGCGCTCTCTGGTGCAAAAAAGACAAACGTCCAGCTTTTGCTGCCACAGCAAAGGTGCCAGAGGGGAAAAGTGATGCTGGTTCTCACTGCCTCCTGGAACCCCTTTAAATGCCCCAGACAATTTGGCCCTCTCTGCTTTCCTGAGGACTCTATCCTCAAAAGAACCTTTTTTCACTTTCGGCGCTGTCTGGAGCAAAAAAGACAAACGTCCAGCTTTTGCTGCCACAGCTAAAGTGCCAGCGGGGAAAAGTGATGCTGGTCCTCACTGCCTCCTGGAACCCCTTCAAATGCCCCAGACAATTTGGCCCTCTCTGCTTTCCTGAGGACTCTATCCTCAAAAGCACCTTTTTTCACTTTTGGCGCTCTCTGGAGCAAAAAACACAAACGTCCAGCTTTTGCTGCCACAGCAAAGGTGCCAGCGGGGAAAAGTGATGCTGGTTCTCACTGCCTCCTGGAACCCCTTTAAATGCCCCAGACAATTTGGCCCTCTCTGCTTTCCTGAGGACTCTATCCGCAAAAGCACCTTTTTTCACTTTCGGCGCTCTCTGGAGCAAAAAAGACAAACGTCCAGCTTTTGCTGCCACAGCAAAGGTGCCAGCGGGGATAAGTGATGCTGCTTCTCACTGCCTCCTGGAACCCCTTTAAATGCCCCAGACAATTTGGCCCTCTCTGCTTTCCTGAGGACTCTATCCTCAAAAGAACCTTTTTTCACTTTCGGCGCTGTCTGGAGCAAAAAAGACAAATGTCCAGATTTTGCTGCCACAGCTAAAGTGCCAGCGGGGAAAAGTGATGCTGGTCCTCACTGCCTCCTGGAACCCCTTTAAATGCCCCAGACAATTTGGCCCTCTCTGCTTTCCTGAGGACTCTATCCTCAAAAGCACCTTTTTTCACTTTCGGCGCTGTCTGGAGCAAAAAAGACAAACGTCCAGCTTTTGCTGCCACAGCAAAGGTGCCAGCGGGGAAAAGTGATGCTGGTTCTCACTGCCTCCTGGAACCCCTTTAAATGCCCCAGACAATTTGGCCCTCTCTGCTTTCCTGCGGACTCTATCCTCAAAAGCACCTTTTTTCACTTTCGGCGCTCTCTGGAGCAAAAAAGACAAACGTCCAGATTTTGCTGCCACAGCTAAAGTGCCAGCGGGGAAAAGTGATGCTGGTTCTCACTGCCTCGTGGAACCTTTTCAAATGCCCCAGACAATTTGGCCCTCTCTGCTTTCCTGAGGACTCTATCCTCAAAAGCACCTTTTTTCACTTTCGGCGCTCTCTGGAGCAAAAAAGACAAACGTCCAGCTTTTGCTGTTACAGCTAAAGTGCCAGCGGGGAAAAGTGATGCTGGTCCTCACTGCCTCCTGGAACCCCTTCAAATGCGCCAGACAATTTGGCCCTCTCTGCTTTCCTGAGGACTCTATCCGCAAAAGCACCTTTTTTCACTCTCGGCGGCGTATGGAGCAAAAAAGACAAACGTCCAGCTTTTGCTGCCACAGCAAAGGTGCCAGCGGGGAAAAGTGATGCTGGTCCTCACTGCCTCCTGGAACCCCTTCAAATGCCCCAGACAATTTGGCCCTCTCTGCTTTCCTGAGGACTCTATCCGCAAAAGCACCTTTTTTCACTTTCGGCGCTCTCTGGAGCAAAAAAGACAAACGTCCAGATTTTGCTGCCACAGCAAAGGTGCCAGAGGGGAAAAGTGATGCTGGTTCTAACTGCCTCCTGGAACCCCTTTAAATGCCCCAGACAATTTGGCCCTCTCTGCTTTCCTGAGGACTCTATCCTCAAAAGAACCTTTTTTCACTTTCGGCGCTGTCTGGAGCAAAAAAGACAAACGTCCAGCTTTTGCTGCCACAGCTAAAGTGCCAGCGGGGAAAAGTGATGCTGGTCCTCACTGCCTCCTGGAACCCCTTCAAATGCCGCAGACAATTTGGCCCTCTCTGCTTTCCTGAGGACTCTATCCGCAAAAGCACCTTTTTTCACTTTCGGCGCTCTCTGGAGCAAAAAAGACAAACGTCCAGCTTTTGCTGCCACAGCAAAGGTGCCAGCGGGGAAAAGTGATGCTGGTTCTCACTGCCTCCTGGAACCCCTTTAAATGCCCCAGACAATTTGGCCCTCTCTGCTTTCCTGCGGACTCTATCCTCAAAAGCACCTTTTTTCACTTTCGGCGCTCTCTGGAGCAAAAAAGACAAACGTCCAGATTTTGCTGCCACAGCTAAAGTGCCAGCGGGGAAAAGTGATGCTGGTTCTCACTGCCTCGTGGAACCTTTTCAAATGCCCCAGACAATTTGGCCCTCTCTGCTTTCCTGAGGACTCTATCCTCAAAAGCACCTTTTTTCACTTTCGGCGCTCTCTGGAGCAAAAAAGACAAACGTCCAGCTTTTGCTGTTACAGCTAAAGTGCCAGCGGGGAAAAGTGATGCTGGTCCTCACTGCCTCCTGGAACCCCTTCAAATGCCCCAGACAATTTGGCCCTCTCTGCTTTCCTGAGGATTCTATCCTCAAAAGCACCTTTTTTCACTTTCGGCGCTGTCTGGAGCAAAAAAGACAAAAGTCCAGCTTTTGCTGCCACAGCAAAGGTGCCAGCGGGGAAAAGTGATGCTGGTCCTCACTGCCTCCTGGAACCCCTTCAAATGCCCCAGACAATTTGGCCCTCTCTGCTTTCCTGAGGACTCTATCCTCAAAAGCACCTTTTTTCACTTTCGGCGCTGTCTGGAGCAAAAAAGAAAAACGTCCAGCTTTTGCTGCCACAGCTAAAGTGCCAGCGGGGAAAAGTGATGCTGGTCCTCACTGCCTCCTGGAACCCCTTCAAATGCCCCATACAATTTGGCCCTCTCTGCTTTCCTGAGGACTCTATCCGCAAAAGCACCTTTTTTCACTTTCGGCGCTGTCTGGAGCAAAAAAGACAAACGTCCAGCTTTTGCTGCCACAGCAAAGGTGCCAGCGGGGAAAAGTGATGCTGCTTCTCACTGCCTCCTGGAACCCCTTCAAATGCCCCAGACAATTTGGCCCTCTCTGCTTTCCTGAGGACTCTATCCGCAAAAGCACCTTTTTTCACTTTCGGCGCTCTCTGGAGCAAAAAAGACAAACGTCCAGCTTTTGCTGCCACAGCAAAGGTGCCAGCGGGGAAAAGTGATGCTGGTTCTAACTGCCTCCTGGAACCCCTTTAAATGCCCCAGACAATTTGGCCCTCTCTGCTTTCCTGAGGACTCTATCCTCAAAAGAACCTTTTTTCACTTTCGGCGCTCTCTGGAGCAAAAAAGACAAACGTCCAGCTTTTGTTGCCACAGCAAAGGTGCCAGCGGGGAAAAGTGATGCTGGTCCTCACTGCCTCCTGGAACCCCTTCAAATGCCCCAGACAATTTGGCCCTCTCTGCTTTCCTGAGGACTCTATCCTCAAAAGCACCTTTTTTCACTTTCGGCGCTCTCTGGAGCAAAAAAGACAAACGTCCAGCTTTTGCTGCCACAGCAAAGGTGCCAGCGGGGAAAAGTGATGCTGGTTCTCACTGCCTCCTTGAACCCCTTTAAATGCCCCAGACAATTTGGCCCTCTCTGCTTTCCTGAGGACTCTATCCTCAAAAGCACCTCTTTTCACTTTCGGCGCTGTCTGGAGCAAAAAAGACAAACGTCCAGATTTTGCTGCCACAGCTAAAGTGCCAGCGGGGAAAAGTGATGCTGGTCCTCACTGCCTCCTGGAACCCCTTCAAATGCGCCAGACAATTTGGCCCTCTCTGCTTTCCTGAGGACTCTATCCGCAAAAGCACCTTTTTTCACTCTCGGCGGCGTATGGAGCAAAAAAGACAAACGTCCAGCTTTTGCTGCCACAGCAAAGGTGCCAGCGGGGAAAAGTGATGCTGCTTCTCACTGCCTCCTGGAACCCCTTCAAATGCCCCAGACAATTTGGCCCTCTCTGCTTTCCTGAGGACTCTATCCGCAAAAGCACCTTTTTCAGTTTTGCCGCTCTCTGGAGCAAAAAAGACAAACGTCCAGCTTTTGCTGCCACAGCAAAGGTGCCAGCGGGGAAAAGTGATGCTGGTCCTCACTGCCTCCTGGAACCCCTTCAAATGCCCCAGACAATTTGGCCCTCTCTGCTTTCCTGAGGACTCCATCCGCAAAAGCACCTTTTTTCACTTTCAGCGCTCTCTGGAGCAAAAAAGACAAACGTCCAGCTTTTGCTGCCACAGCAAAGGTGCCAGCGGGGAAAAGTGATGCTGGTCCTCACTGCCTCCTGGAACCCCTTCAAATGCCCCAGACAATTTGGCCCTCTCTGCTTTCCTGAGGACTCTATCCTCAAAAGCACCTTTTTTCACTTTCGGCGCTGTCTGGAGCAAAAAAGACAAACGTCCAGCTTTTGCTGCCACAGCAAAGGTGCCAGCGGGGAAAAGTGATGCTGGTTCTCACTGCCTCCTGGAACCCCTTCAAATGCCCCAGACAATTTGGCCCTCTCTGCTTTCCTGCGGACTCTATCCTCAAAAGCACCTTTTTTCACTTTCGGCGCTGTCTGGAGCAAAAAAGACAAACGTCCAGATTTTACTGCCACAGCTAAAGTGCCAGCGGGGAAAAGTGATGCTGGTTCTCACTGCCTCCTGGAACCTTTTCAAATGCCCCAGACAATTTGGCTCTCTCTGCTTTCCTGAGGACTCTATCCTCAAAAGCACCTTTTTTCACTTTTGGCGCTCTCTGGAGCAAAAAAGACAAACGTCCAGCTTTTGCTGCCACAGCAAAGGTGCCAGCGGGGAAATGTGATGCTGGTCCTCACTGCCTCCTGGAACCCCTTCAAATGCCCCAGACAATTTGGCCCTCTCTGCTTTCCTGAGGACTCTATCCGCAAAAGCACCTGTTTTCACTTTCGGCGCTGTCTGGAGCAAAAAAGACAAACGTCCAGCTTTTGCTGCCACAGCAAAGGTGCCAGCGGGGAAAAGTGATGCTGGTCCTCACTGCCTCCTGGAACCCCTTCAAATGCCCCAGACAATTTGGCCCTCTCTGCTTTCCTGAGGACTCTATGCTCAAAAGCACCTTTTTTCACTTTCGGCGCTGTCTGGAGCAAAAAAGACAAACGTCCAGCTTTTGCTGCCACAGCTAAAGTGCCAGCGGGGAAAAGTGATGCTGGTCCTCACTGCCTCCTGGAACCCCTTCAAATGCCCCAGACAATTTGGCCCTCTCTGCTTTCCTGAGGACTCTATCCGCAAAAGCACCTTTTTTCACTTTCGGCGCTCTCTGGAGCAAAAAAGACAAACGTCCAGCTTTTGCTGCCACAGCAAAGGTGCCAGCGGGGAAAAGTGATGCTGCTTCTCACTGCCTCCTGGAACCCCTTCAAATGCCCCAGACAATTTGGCCCTCTCTGCTTTCCTGAGGACTGTATCCTCAAAAGCACCTTTTTTCACTTTCGGCGCTGTCTGGAGCAAAAAAGACAAACGTCCAGCTTTTGCTGCCACAGCAAAGGTGCCAGAGGGGAAAAGTGATGCTGGTTCTAACTGCCTCCTGGAACCCCTTTAAATGCCCCAGACAATTTGGCCCTCTCTGCTTTCCTGAGGACTCTATCCTCAAAAGCACCTTTTTTCACTTTCGGCGCTGTCTGGAGCAAAAAAGACAAATGTCCAGCTTTTGCTGCCACAGCTAAAGTGCCAGCGGGGAAAAGTGATGCTGGTCCTCACTGCCTCCTGGAACCCCTTCAAATGCCCCAGACAATTTGGCCCTCTCTGCTTTCCTGAGGACTCTATCCTCAAAAGCACCTTTTTTCACTTTCGGCGCTGTCTGGAGCAAAAAAGACAAACGTCCAGCTTTTGCTGCCACAGTAAAGGTGCCAGCGGGGAAAAGTGATGCTGGTCCTCACTGCCTCCTGGAACCCCTTCAAATGCCCCAGACAATTTGGCCCTCTCTGCTTTCCTGAGGACTCTATCCTCAAAAGCACCTTTTTTCACTTTTGGCGCTGCCTGGAGCAAAAAAGACAAACGTCCAGATTTTGCTGCCACAGCTAAAGTGCCAGCGGGGAAAAGTGATGCTGGTCCTCACTGCCTCCTGGAACCCCTTCAAATGCCCCAGACAATTTGGCCCTCTCTGCTTTCCTGAGGACTCTATCCGCAAAAGCACCTTTTTTCACTTTCAGCGCTCTCTGGAGCAAAAAAGACAAACGTCCAGCTTTTGCTGCCACAGCAAAGGTGCCAGCGGGGAAAAGTGATGCTGGTCCTCACTGCCTCCTGGAACCCCTTCAAATGCCCCAGACAATTTGGCCCTCTCTGCTTTCCTGAGTACTCTATCCTCAAAAGCACCTTTTTTCACTTTCAGCGCTCTCTGGAGCAAAAAAGACAAACGTCCAGATTTTGCTGCCACAGCAAAGGTGCCAGCGGGGAAAAGTGATGCTGGTCCTCACTGCCTCCTGGAACCCCTTCAAATGCCCCAGACAATTTGGCCCTCTCTGCTTTCCTGAGGACTCTATGCTCAAAAGCACCTTTTTTCACTTTCGGCGCTGTCTGGAGCAAAAAAGACAAACGTCCAGCTTTTGCTGCCACAGCTAAAGTGCCAGCGGGGAAAAGTGATGCTGGTCCTCACTGCCTCCTGGAACCCCTTCAAATGCCCCAGACAATTTGGCCCTCTCTGCTTTCCTGAGGACTCTATCCTCAAAAGCACCTTTTTTCACTTTCGGCGCTCTCTGGAGCAAAAAAGACAAACGTCCAGCTTTTGCTGCCACAGCTAAAGTGCCAGCGGGGAAAAGTGATGCTGGTCCTCACTGCCTCCTGGAACCCCTTCAAATGCCCCAGACAATTTGGCCCTCTCTGCTTTCCTGAGGACTCTATCCTCAAAAGCACCTTTTTTCACTTTCGGCGCTCTCTGGAGCAAAAAAGACAAACGTCCAGCTTTTGCTGCCACAGCAAAGGTGCCAGCGGGGAAAAGTGATGCTGGTCCTCACTGCCTCCTGGAACCCCTTCAAATGCCCCAGACAATTTGGCCCTCTCTGCTTTCCTGAGGACTCTATCCGCAAAAGCACCTTTTTTCACTTTCGGCGCTGTCTGGAGCAAAAAAGACAAACGTCCAGCTTTTGCTGCCACAGTAAAGGTGCCAGCGGGGAAAAGTGATGCTGGTCCTCACTGCCTCCTGGAACCCCTTCAAATGCCCCAGACAATTTGGCCCTCTCTGCTTTCCTGAGGACTCTATCCTCAAAAGCACCTTTTTTCACTTTTGGCGCTGCCTGGAGCAAAAAAGACAAACGTCCAGCTTATGCTGCCACAGCTAAAGTGCCAGCGGGGAAAAGTGATGCTGGTCCTCACTGCCTCCTGGAACCCCTTCAAATGCCCCAGACAATTTGGCCCTCTCTGCTTTCCTGAGGACTCTATCCGCAAAAGCACCTTTTTTCACTTTCGGCGCTCTCTGGAGCAAAAAAGACAAACGTCCAGCTTTTGCTGCCACAGCAAAGGTGCCAGCGGGAAAAAGTGATGCTGGTCCTCACTGCCTCCTGGAACCCCTTCAAATGCCCCAGACAATTTGGCCCTCTCTGCTTTCCTGAGGACTCTATCCTCAAAAGCACCTTTTTTCACTTTCGGCGCTCTCTGGAGCAAAAAAGACAAACGTCCAGCTTTTGCTGTTACAGCTAAAGTGCCAGCGGGGAAAAGTGATGCTGGTCCTCACTGCCTCCTGGAACCCCTTCAAATGCGCCAGACAATTTGGCCCTCTCTGCTTTCCTGAGGACTCTATCCGCAAAAGCACCTTTTTTCACTCTCGGCGGCGTATGGAGCAAAAAAGACAAACGTCCAGCTTTTGCTGCCACAGCAAAGGTGCCAGAGGGGAAAAGTGATGCTGGTTCTAACTGCCTCCTGGAACCCCTTTAAATGCCCCAGACAATTTGGCCCTCTCTGCTTTCCTGAGGACTCTATCCTCAAAAGCACCTTTTTTCACTTTCGGCGCTGTCTGGAGCAAAAAAGACAAACGTCCAGCTTTTGCTGCCACAGCTAAAGTGCCAGCGGGGAAAAGTGATGCTGGTCCTCACTGCCTCCTGGAACCCCTTCAAATGCCCCAGACAATTTGGCCCTCTCTGCTTTCCTGAGGACTCTATCCTCAAAAGCACCTTTTTTCACTTTCGGCGCTCTCTGGAGCAAAAAAGACAAACGTCCAGCTTTTGCTGCCACAGCAAAGGTGCCAGCGGGGAAAAGTGATGCTGGTTCTCACTGCCTCCTGGAACCCCTTTAAATGCCCCAGACAATTTGGCCCTCTCTGCTTTCCTGAGGACTCTATCCTCAAAAGCACCTTTTTTCACTTTCGGCGCTCTCTGGAGCAAAAAAGACAAACGTCCAGCTTTTGCTGCCACAGCAAAGGTGCCAGCGGGGAAAAGTGATGCTGGTCCTCACTGCCTCCTGGAACCCCTTCAAATGCCCCAGACAATTTGGCCCTCTCTGCTTTCCTGAGGACTCTATCCGCAAAAGCACCTTTTTTCACTTTCGGCGCTGTCTGGAGCAAAAAAGACAAACGTCCAGCTTTTGCTGCCACAGCTAAAGTGCCAGCGGGGAAAAGTGATGCTGGTCCTCACTGCCTCCTGGAACCCCTTCAAATGCCCCAGACAATTTGGCCCTCTCTGCTTTCCTGAGGACTCTATCCTCAAAAGCACCTTTTTTCACTTTTGGCGCTGCCTGGAGCAAAAAAGACAAACGTCCAGCTTATGCTGCCACAGCTAAAGTGCCAGCGGGGAAAAGTGATGCTGGTCCTCACTGCCTCCTGGAACCCCTTCAAATGCCCCAGACAATTTGGCCCTCTCTGCTTTCCTGAGGACTCTATCCGCAAAAGCACCTTTTTTCACTTTCGGCGCTGTCTGGAGCAAAAAAGACAAACGTCCAGCTTTTGCTGCCACAGCAAAGGTGCCAGCGGGGAAAAGTGATGCTGGTCCTCACTGCCTCCTGGAACCCCTTCAAATGCCCCAGACAATTTGGCCCTCTCTGCTTTCCTGAGTACTCTATCCTCAAAAGCACCTTTTTTCACTTTCAGCGCTCTCTGGAGCAAAAAAGACAAACGTCCAGCTTTTGCTGCCACAGCAAAGGTGCCAGCGGGGAAAAGTGATGCTGGTTCTCACTGCCTCCTGGAACCCCTTTAAATGCCCCAGACAATTTGGCCCTCTCTGCTTTCCTGAGGACTCTATCCGCAAAAGCACCTTTTTTCACTTTCGGCGCTCTCTGGAGCAAAAAAGACAAACGTCCAGCTTTTGCTGCCACAGCAAAGGTGCCAGCGGGGAAAAGTGATGCTGGTCCTCACTGCCTCCTGGAACCCCTTCAAATGCCCCAGACAATTTGGCCCTCTCTGCTTTCCTGAGGACTCTATGCTCAAAAGCACCTTTTTTCACTTTCGGCGCTGTCTGGAGCAAAAAAGACAAACGTCCAGCTTTTGCTGCCACAGCTAAAGTGCCAGCGGGGAAAAGTGATGCTGGTCCTCACTGCCTCCTGGAACCCCTTCAAATGCCCCAGACAATTTGGCCCTCTCTGCTTTCCTGAGGACTCTATCCTCAAAAGCACCTTTTTTCACTTTCGGCGCTGTCTGGAGCAAAAAAGACAAACGTCCAGCTTTTGCTGCCACAGCAAAGGTGCCAGCGGGGAAAAGTGATGCTGGTCCTCACTGCCTCCTGGAACCCCTTCAAATGCCCCAGACAATTTGGCCCTCTCTGCTTTCCTGAGGACTATATCCTCAAAAGCACCTTTTTTCACTTTCGGCGCTCTCTGGAGCAAAAAAGACAAACGTCCAGCTTTTGCTGCCACAGCAAAGGTGCCAGCGGGGAAAAGTGATGCTGCTTCTCACTGCCTCCTGGAACCCCTTTAAATGCCCCAGACAATTTGGCCCTCTCTGCTTTCCTGAGGACTCTATCCGCAAAAGCACCTTTTTCAGTTTTGCCGCTCTTTGGAGCAAAAAAGACAAACGTCCAGCTTTTGCTGCCACAGCAAAGGTGCCAGCGGGGAAGAGAGATGCTGGTTCTCACTGCCTCCTGGAACCCCTTTAAATGCCCCATACAATTTGGCCCTCTCTGCTTTCCTGAGGACTCTATCCGCAAAAGCACCTTTTTTCACTTTCGGCGCTCTCTGGAGCAAAAAAGACAAACGTCCAGCTTTTGCTGCCACAGCAAAGGTGCCAGCGGGGAAAAGTGATGCTGGTCCTCACTGCCTCCTGGAACCCCTTCAAATGCCCCAGACAATTTGGCCCTCTCTGCTTTTCTGAGGACTCTATCCTCAAAAGCACCTTTTTTCACTTTTGGCGCTGTCTGGAGCAAAAAAGACAAACGTCCAGCTTTTGCTGCCACAGCTAAAGTGCCAGCGGGGAAAAGTGATGCTGGTCCTCACTGCCTCCTGGAACCCCTTCAAATGCCCCAGACAATTTGGCCCTCTCTGCTTTCCTGAGGACTCTATCCGCAAAAGCATCTTTTTTCACTTTCGGCGCTGTCTGGAGCAAAAAAGACAAACGTCCAGCTTTTGCTGCCACAACAATGGTGCCAGCGGGGAAAAGTGATGCTGGTCCTCACTGCCTCCTGGAACCCCTTCAAATGCCCCAGACAATTTGGCCCTCTCTGCTTTCCTGCGGACTCTATCCTCAAAAACACCTTTTTTCACATTCGGCGAAGTCTGGAGCAAAAAATACAAACGTCCAGATTTTGCTGCCACAGCTAAAGTGCCAGCGGGGAAAAGTGATGCTGGTTCTCACTGCCTCCTGGAACCTTTTCAAATGCTCCAGACAATTTGGCCCTCTCTGCTTTCCTGAGGACTCTATGCTCAAAAGCACCTTTTTTCACTTTCGGCGCTCTCTGGAGCAAAAAAGACAAACGTCCAGCTTTTGCTGCCACAGCAAAGGTGCCAGCGGGGAAAAGTGATGCTGGTCCTCACTGCCTCCTGGAACCCCTTCAAATGCCCCAGACAATTTGGCCCTCTCTGCTTTCCTGAGGACTCTATCCTCAAAAGCACCTTTTTTCACTTTTGGCGCTCTCTGGAGCAAAAAAGACAAATGTCCAGCTTTTACTGCCACAGCTAAAGTGCCAGCGGGGAAAAGTGATGCTGGTCCTCACTGCCTCCTGGAACCCCTTCAAATGCCCCAGACAATTTGGCCCTCTCTGCTTTCCTGAGGACTCTATCCTCAAAAGCACCTTTTTTCACTTTCGGCGCTGTCTGGAGCAAAAAAGACAAACGTCCAGCTTTTGCTGCCACAGCAAAGGTGCCAGCGGGGAAAAGTGATGCTGGTCCTCACTGCCTCCTGGAACCCCTTCAAATGCCCCAGACAATTTGGCCCTCTCTGCTTTCCTGAGGACTCTATCCGCAAAAGCACCTTTTTTCACTTTCGGCGCTGTCTGGAGCAAAAAAGACAAACGTCCAGCTTTTGCTGCCACAGTAAAGGTGCCAGCGGGGAAAAGTGATGCTGGTCCTCACTGCCTCCTGGAACCCCTTCAAATGCCCCAGACAATTTGGCCCTCTCTGCTTTCCTGAGGACTCTATCCTCAAAAGCACCTTTTTTCACTTTCGGCGCTGTCTGGAGCAAAAAAGAAAAACGTCCAGCTTTTGCTGCCACAGCTAAAGTGCCAGCGGGGAAAAGTGATGCTGGTCCTCACTGCCTCCTGGAACCCCTTCAAATGCCCCAGACAATTTGGCCCTCTCTGCTTTCCTGAGGACTCTATCCGCAAAAGCACCTTTTTTCACTTTCGGCGCTGTCTGGAGCAAAAAAGACAAACGTCCAGCTTTTGCTGCCACAGCAAAGGTGCCAGCGGGGAAAAGTGATGCTGCTTCTCACTGCCTCCTGGAACCCCTTCAAATGCCCCAGACAATTTGGCCCTCTCTGCTTTCCTGAGGACTCTATCCGCAAAAGCACCTGTTTTCACTTTCGGCGCTCTCTGGAGCAAAAAAGACAAACGTCCAGCTTTTGCTGCCACAGCAAAGGTGCCAGAGGGGAAAAGTGATGCTGGTCCTCACTGCCTCCTGGAACCCCTTTAAATGCCCCAGACAATTTGGCCCTCTCTGCTTTCCTGAGGACTCTATCCTCAAAAGCACCTTTTTTCACTTTCGGCGCTCTCTGGAGCAAAAAAGACAAACGTCCAGCTTTTGTTGCCACAGCAAAGGTGCCAGCGGGGAAAAGTGATGCTGGTCCTCACTGCCTCCTGGAACCCCTTCAAATGCCCCAGACAATTTGGCCCTCTCTGCTTTCCTGAGGACTCTATGCTCAAAAGCACCTTTTTTCACTTTCGGCGCTGTCTGGAGCAAAAAAGACAAACGTCCAGCTTTTGCTGCCACAGCAAAGGTGCCAGCGGGGATAAGTGATGCTGCTTCTCACTGCCTCCTTGAACCCCTTTAAATGCCCCAGACAATTTGGCCCTCTCTGCTTTCCTGAGGACTCTATCCTCAAAAGCACCTCTTTTCACTTTCGGCGCTGTCTGGAGCAAAAAAGACAAACGTCCAGATTTTGCTGCCACAGCTAAAGTGCCAGCGGGGAAAAGTGATGCTGGTCCTCACTGCCTCCTGGAACCCCTTCAAATGCCCCAGACAATTTGGCCCTCTCTGCTTTCCTGAGGACTCTATCCGCAAAAGCACCTTTTTTCACTCTCGGCGGCGTATGGAGCAAAAAAGACAAACGTCCAGCTTTTGCTGCCACAGCAAAGGTGCCAGCGGGGAAAAGTGATGCTGCTTCTCACTGCCTCCTGGAACCCCTTCAAATGCCCCAGACAATTTGGCCCTCTCTGCTTTCCTGAGGACTCTATCCGCAAAAGCACCTTTTTCAGTTTTGCCGCTCTCTGGAGCAAAAAAGACAAACGTCCAGCTTTTGCTGCCACAGCAAAGGTGCCAGCGGGGAAGAGAGATGCTGGTTCTCACTGCCTCCTGGAAGCCCTTTAAATGCCCCATACAATTTGGCCCTCTCTGCTTTCCTGCGGACTCTATCCTCAAAAGCACCTTTTTTCACTTTTGGCGCTGCCTGGAGCAAAAAAGACAAACGTCCAGCTTTTGCTGCCACAGCTAAAGTGCCAGCGGGGAAAAGTGATGCTGGTCCTCACTGCCTCCTGGAACCCCTTCAAATGCCCCAGACAATTTGGCCCTCTCTGCTTTCCTGAGGACTCCATCCGCAAAAGCACCTTTTTTCACTTTCAGCGCTCTCTGGAGCAAAAAAGACAAACGTCCAGCTTTTGCTGCCACAGCAAAGGTGCCAGCGGGGAAAAGTGATGCTGGTCCTCACTGCCTCCTGGAACCCCTTCAAATGCCCCAGACAATTTGGCCCTCTCTGCTTTCCTGAGGACTCTATCCTCAAAAGCACCTTTTTTCACTTTCGGCGCTGTCTGGAGCAAAAAAGACAAACGTCCAGCTTTTGCTGCCACAGCAAAGGTGCCAGCGGGGAAAAGTGATGCTGGTTCTCACTGCCTCCTGGAACCCCTTCAAATGCCCCAGACAATTTGGCCCTCTCTGCTTTCCTGCGGACTCTATCCTCAAAAGCACCTTTTTTCACTTTCGGCGCTGTCTGGAGCAAAAAAGACAAACGTCCAGATTTTACTGCCACAGCTAAAGTGCCAGCGGGGAAAAGTGATGCTGGTTCTCACTGCCTCCTGGAACCTTTTCAAATGCCCCAGACAATTTGGCCCTCTCTGCTTTCCTGAGGACTCTATCCTCAAAAGCACCTTTTTTCACTTTTGGCGCTCTCTGGAGCAAAAAAGACAAACGTCCAGCTTTTGCTGCCACAGCAAAGGTGCCAGCGGGGAAATGTGATGCTGGTCCTCACTGCCTCCTGGAACCCCTTCAAATGCCCCAGACAATTTGGCCCTCTCTGCTTTCCTGAGGACTCTATCCGCAAAAGCACCTTTTTTCACTTTCGGCGCTGTCTGGAGCAAAAAAGACAAACGTCCAGCTTTTGCTGCCACAGCAAAGGTGCCAGCGGGGAAAAGTGATGCTGGTCCTCACTGCCTCCTGGAACCCCTTCAAATGCCCCAGACAATTTGGCCCTCTCTGCTTTCCTGAGGACTCTATGCTCAAAAGCACCTTTTTTCACTTTCGGCGCTGTCTGGAGCAAAAAAGACAAACGTCCAGATTTTGCTGCCACAGCTAAAGTGCCAGCGGGGAAAAGTGATGCTGGTCCTCACTGCCTCCTGGAACCCCTTCAAATGCCCCAGACAATTTGGCCCTCTCTGCTTTCCTGAGGACTCTATGCTCAAAAGCACCTTTTTTCACTTTCGGCGCTGTCTGGAGCAAAAAAGACAAACGTCCAGCTTTTGCTGCCACAGCTAAAGTGCCAGCGGGGAAAAGTGATGCTGGTCCTAACTGCCTCCTGGAACCCCTTCAAATGCCCCAGACAATTTGGCCCTCTCTGCTTTCCTGAGGACTCTATCCTCAAAAGCACCTTTTTTCACTTTCGGCGCTGTCTGGAGCAAAAAAGACAAACGTCCAGCTTTTGCTGCCACAGCAAAGGTGCCAGCGGGGAAAAGTGATGCTGGTTCTCACTGCCTCCTGGAACCGCTTTAAATGCCCCAGACAATTTGGCCCTCTCTGCTTTCCTGAGGACTCTATCCTCAAAAGCACCTTTTTTCACTTTCGGCGCTCTCTGGAGCAAAAAAGACAAACGTCCAGCTTTTGCTGCCACAGCAAAGGTGCCAGCGGGGAAAAGTGATGCTGGTCCTCACTGCCTCCTGGAACCCCTTCAAATGCCCCAGACAATTTGGCCCTCTCTGCTTTCCTGAGGACTCTATCCGCAAAAGCACCTTTTTTCACTTTCGGCGCTGTCTGGAGCAAAAAAGACAAACGTCCAGCTTTTGCTGCCACAGTAAAGGTGCCAGCGGGGAAAAGTGATGCTGGTCCTCACTGCCTCCTGGAACCCCTTCAAATGCCGCAGACAATTTGGCCCTCTCTGCTTTCCTGAGGACTCTATCCTCAAAAGCACCTTTTTTCACTTTTGGCGCTGCCTGGAGCAAAAAAGACAAACGTCCATCTTATGCTGCCACAGCTAAAGTGCCAGCGGGGAAAAGTGATGCTGGTCCTCACTGCCTCCTGGAACCCCTTCAAATGCCCCAGACAATTTGGCCCTCTCTGCTTTCCTGAGGACTCTATCCGCAAAAGCACCTTTTTTCACTTTCAGCGCTCTCTGGAGCAAAAAAGACAAACGTCCAGCTTTTGCTGCCACAGCAAAGGTGCCAGCGGGGAAAAGTGATGCTGGTCCTCACTGCCTCCTGGAACCCCTTCAAATGCCCCAGACAATTTGGCCCTCTCTGCTTTCCTGAGTACTCTATCCTCAAAAGCACCTTTTTCCACTTTCAGCGCTCTCTGGAGCAAAAAAGACAAACGTCCAGCTTTTGCTGCCACAGCAAAGGTGCCAGCGGGGAAAAGTGATGCTGGTTCTCACTGCCTCCTGGAACCCCTTTAAATGCCCCAGACAATTTGGCCCTCTCTGCTTTCCTGAGGACTCTATCCGCAAAAGCACCTTTTTTCACTTTCGGCGCTCTCTGGAGCAAAAAAGACAAACGTCCAGCTTTTGCTGCCACAGCAAAGGTGCCAGCGGGGAAAAGTGATGCTGGTCCTCACTGCCTCCTGGAACCCCTTCAAATGCCCCAGACAATTTGGCCCTCTCTGCTTTCCTGAGGACTCTATGCTCAAAAGCACCTTTTTTCACTTTCGGCGCTGTCTGGAGCAAAAAAGACAAACGTCCAGCTTTTGCTGCCACAGCTAAAGTGCCAGCGGGGAAAAGTGATGCTGGTCCTCACTGCCTCCTGGAACCCCTTCAAATGCCCCAGACAATTTGGCCCTCTCTGCTTTCCTGAGGACTCTATCCTCAAAAGCACCTTTTTTCACTTTCGGCGCTGTCTGGAGCAAAAAAGACAAACGTCCAGCTTTTGCTGCCACAGCAAAGGTGCCAGCGGGGAAAAGTGATGCTGGTCCTCACTGCCTCCTGGAACCCCTTCAAATGCCCCAGACAATTTGGCCCTGTCTGCTTTCCTGAGGACTCTATCCTCAAAAGCACCTCTTTTCACTTTCGGCGCTGTCTGGAGCAAAAAAGACAAACGTCCAGATTTTGCTGCCACAGCTGAAGTGCCAGCGGGGAAAAGTGATGCTGGTCCTCACTGCCTCCTGGAACCCCTTCAAATGCCCCAGACAATTTGGCCCTGTCTGCTTTCCTGAGGACTCTATCCGCAAAAGCACCTTTTTTCACTTTCGGCGCTCTCTGGAGCAAAAAAGACAAACGTCCAGCTTTTGCTGCCACAGCAAAGGTGCCAGCGGGGAAAAGTGATGCTGCTTCTCACTGCCTCCTGGAACCCCTTTAAATGCCCCAGACAATTTGGCCCTCTCTGCTTTCCTGAGGACTCTATCCGCAAAAGCACCTTTTTCAGTTTTGCCGCTCTCTGGAGCAAAAAAGACAAACGTCCAGCTTTTGCTGCCACAGCAAAGGTGCCAGCGGGGAAGAGAGATGCTGGTTCTCACTGCCTCCTGGAACCCCTTTAAATGCCCCATACAATTTGGCCCTCTCTGCTTTCCTGAGGACTCTATGCTCAAAAGCACCTTTTTTCACTTTCGGCGCTGTCTGGAGCAAAAAAGACAAACGTCCAGCTTTTGCTGCCACAGCTAAAGTGCCAGCGGGGAAAAGTGATGCTGGTCCTCACTGCCTCCTGGAACCCCTTCAAATGCCCCAGACAATTTGGCCCTCTCTGCTTTCCTGAGGACTCTATCCGCAAAAGCACCTTTTTTCACTTTCGGCGCTCTCTGGAGCAAAAAAGACAAACGTCCAGCTTTTGCTGCCACAGCAAAGGTGCCAGCGGGGAAAAGTGATGCTGCTTCTCACTGCCTCCTGGAACCCCTTCAAATGCCCCAGACAATTTGGCCCTCTCTGCTTTCCTGAGGACTCTATCCGCAAAAGCACCTTTTTTCACTTTCGGCGCTCTCTGGAGCAAAAAAGACAAACGTCCAGCTTTTGCTGCCACAGCAAAGGTGCCAGAGGGGAAAAGTGATGCTGGTTCTCACTGCCTCCTGGAACCCCTTTAAATGCCCCAGACAATTTGGCCCTCTCTGCTTTCCTGAGGACTCTATCCTCAAAAGCACCTTTTTTCACTTTCGGCGCTCTCTGGAGCAAAAAAGACAAACGTCCAGCTTTTGCTGCCACAGCTAAAGTGCCAGCGGGGAAAAGTGATGCTGGTTCTCACTGCCTCCTGGAACCCCTTTAAATGCCCCAGACAATTTGGCCCTCTCTGCTTTCCTGAGGACTCTATCCTCAAAAGCACCTTTTTTCACTTTCGGCGCTCTCTGGAGCAAAAAAGACAAACGTCCAGCTTTTGCTGCCACAGCAAAGGTGCCAGCGGGGAAAAGTGATGCTGGTCCTCACTGCCTCCTGGAACCCCTTCAAATGCCCCAGACAATTTGGCCCTCTCTGCTTTCCTGAGGACTCTATGCTCAAAAGCACCTTTTTTCACTTTTCGCGCTGTCTGGAGCAAAAAAGACAAACGTCCAGCTTTTGCTGCCACAGCTAAAGTGCCAGCGGGGAAAAGTGATGCTGGTCCTCACTGCCTCCTGGAACCCCTTCAAATGCCCCAGACAATTTGGCCCTCTCTGCTTTCCTGAGGACTCTATCCTCAAAAGCACCTTTTTTCACTTTCCGCGCTGTCTGGAGCAAAAAAGACAAACGTCCAGCTTTTGCTGCCACAGCAAAGGTGCCAGCGGGGAAAAGTGATGCTGGTCCTCACTGCCTCCTGGAACCCCTTCAAATGCCCCAGACAATTTGGCCCTCTCTGCTTTCCTGAGGACTATATCCTCAAAAGCACCTCTTTTCACTTTCGGCGCTGTCTGGAGCAAAAAAGACAAACGTCCAGATTTTGCTGCCACAGCTAAAGTGCCAGCGGGGAAAAGTGATGCTGGTCCTCACTGCCTCCTGGAACCCCTTCAAATGCCCCAGACAATTTGGCCCTGTCTGCTTTCCTGAGGACTCTATCCGCAAAAGCACCTTTTTTCACTTTCGGCGCTCTCTGGAGCAAAAAAGACAAACGTCCAGCTTTTGCTGCCACAGCAAAGGTGCCAGCGGGGAAAAGTGATGCTGCTTCTCACTGCCTCCTGGAACCCCTTTAAATGCCCCAGACAATTTGGCCCTCTCTGCTTTCCTGAGGACTCTATCCGCAAAAGCACCTTTTTCAGTTTTGCCGCTCTCTGGAGCAAAAAAGACAAACGTCCAGCTTTTGCTGCCACAGCAAAGGTGCCAGCGGGGAAGAGAGATGCTGGTTCTCACTGCCTCCTGGAACCCCTTTAAATGCCCCATACAATTTGGCCCTCTCTGCTTTCCTGAGGACTCTATCCGCAAAAGCACCTTTTTTCACTTTCGGCGCTCTCTGGAGCAAAAAAGACAAACGTCCAGCTTTTGCTGCCACAGCAAAGGTGCCAGCGGGGAAAAGTGATGCTGGTCCTCACTGCCTCCTGGAACCCCTTCAAATGCCCCAGACAATTTGGCCCTCTCTGCTTTCCTGAGGACTCTATCCTCAAAAGCACCTTTTTTCACTTTTGGCGCTGCCTGGAGCAAAAAAGACAAACGTCCAGCTTTTGCTGCCACAGCTAAAGTGCCAGCGGGGAAAAGTGATGCTGGTCCTCACTGCCTCCTGGAACCCCTTCAAATGCCCCAGACAATTTGGCCCTCTCTGCTTTCCTGCGGACTCTATCCTCAAAAGCACCTTTTTTCACTTTCGGCGAAGTCTGGAGCAAAAAAGACAAACGTCCAGCTTTTGCTGCCACAGCTAAAGTGCCAGCGGGGAAAAGTGATGCTGGTTCTCACTGCCTCCTGGAACCTTTTCAAATGCTCCAGACAATTTGGCCCTCTCTGCTTTCCTGAGGACTCTATCCTCAAAAGCACCTTTTTTCACTTTCGGCGCTCTCTGGAGCAAAAAAGACAAACGTCCAGCTTTTGCTGCCACAGCAAAGGTGCCAGCGGGGAAAAGTGATGCTGGTCCTCACTGCCTCCTGGAACCCCTTCAAATGCCCCAGACAATTTGGCCCTCTCTGCTTTCCTGAGGACTCTATCCGCAAAAGCACCTTTTTTCACTTTCGGCGCTGTCTGGAGCAAAAAAGACAAACGTCCAGCTTTTGCTGCCACAGCAAAGGTGCCAGCGGGGAAAAGTGATGCTGGTCCTCACTGCCTCCTGGAACCCCTTCAAATGCCCCAGACAATTTGGCCCTCTCTGCTTTCCTGAGGACTCCATCCGCAAAAGCACCTTTTTTCACTTTCGGCGCTGTCTGGAGCAAAAAAGACAAACGTCCAGCTTTTGCTGCCACAGTAAAGGTGCCAGCAGGGAAAAGTGATGCTGGTCCTCACTGCCTCCTGGAACCCCTTCAAATGCCCCAGACAATTTGGCCCTCTCTGCTTTCCTGAGGACTCTATCCTCAAAAGCACCTTTTTTCACTTTTGGCGCTGCCTGGAGCAAAAAAGACAAACGTCCAGCTTATGCTGTCACAGCTAAAGTGCCAGCGGGGAAAAGTGATGCTGGTCCTCACTGCCTCCTGGAACCCCTTCAAATGCCCCAGACAATTTGGCCCTCTCTGCTTTCCTGAGGACTCTATCCGCAAAAGCACCTTTTTTCACTTTCGGCGCTCTCTGGAGCAAAAAAGACAAACGTCCAGCTTTTGCTGCCACAGCAAAGGTGCCAGAGGGGAAAAGTGATGCTGGTTCTCACTGCCTCCTGGAACCTTTTCAAATGCCCCAGACAATTTGGCCCTCTCTGCTTTCCTGAGGACTCTATCCTCAAAAGAACCTTTTTTCACTTTCGGCGCTGTCTGGAGCAAAAAAGACAAACGTCCAGCTTTTGCTGCCACAGCTAAAATGCCAGCGGGGAAAAGTGATGCTGGTCCTCACTGCCTCCTGGAACCCCTTTAAATGCCCCAGACAATTTGGCCCTCTCTGCTTTCCTGAGGACTCTATCCTCAAAAGCACCTTTTTTCACTTTCGGCGCTGTCTGGAGCAAAAAAGACAAACGTCCAGCTTTTGCTGCCACAGCTAAAGTGCCAGCGGGGAAAAGTGATGCTGGTTCTCACTGCCTCCTGGAACCTTTTCAAATGCTCCAGACAATTTGGCCCTCTCTGCTTTCCTGAGGACTCTATCCTCAAAAGCACCTTTTTTCACTTTCGGCGCTCTCTGGAGCAAAAAAGACAAACGTCCAGCTTTTGCTGCCACAGCAAAGGTGCCAGCGGGGAAAAGTGATGCTGGTCCTCACTGCCTCCTGGAACCCCTTCAAATGCCCCAGACAATTTGGCCCTCTCTGCTTTCCTGAGGACTCTATCCTCAAAAGCACCTTTTTTCACTTTTGGCGCTCTCTGGAGCAAAAAAGACAAATGTCCAGCTTTTACTGCCACAGCTAAAGTGCCAGCGGGGAAAAGTGATGCTGGTCCTCACTGCCTCCTGGAACCCCTTCAAATGCCCCAGACAATTTGGCCCTCTCTGCTTTCCTGAGGACTCTATCCTCAAAAGCACCTTTTTTCACTTTCGGCGCTGTCTGGAGCAAAAAAGACAAACGTCCAGCTTTTGCTGCCACAGCAAAGGTGCCAGCGGGGAAAAGTGATGCTGGTCCTCACTGCCTCCTGGAACCCCTTCAAATGCCCCAGACAATTTGGCCCTCTCTGCTTTCCTGAGGACTCTATCCGCAAAAGCACCTTTTTTCACTTTCGGCGCTGTCTGGAGCAAAAAAGACAAACGTCCAGCCTTTGCTGCCACAGTAAAGGTGCCAGCGGGGAAAAGTGATGCTGGTCCTCACTGCCTCCTGGAACCCCTTCAAATGCCCCAGACAATTTGGCCCTCTCTGCTTTCCTGAGGACTCTATCCTCAAAAGCACCTTTTTTCACTTTTGGCGCTGCCTGGAGCAAAAAAGACAAACGTCCAGCTTATGCTGTCACAGCTAAAGTGCCAGCGGGGAAAAGTGATGCTGGTCCTCACTGCCTCCTGGAACCCCTTCAAATGCCCCAGACAATTTGGCCCTCTCTGCTTTCCTGAGGACTCTATCCTCAAAAGCACCTTTTTTCACTTTCGGCGCTCTCTGGAGCAAAAAAGACAAACGTCCAGCTTTTGCTGCCACAGCAAAGGTGCCAGCGGGGAAAAGTGATGCTGGTCCTCACTGCCTCCTGGAACCCCTTCAAATGCCCCAGACAATTTGGCCCTCTCTGCTTTCCTGAGGACTCTATCCTCAAAAGCACCTTTTTTCACTTTCGGCGCTCTCTGGAGCAAAAAAGACAAACGTCCAGCTTTTGCTGCCACAACAATGGTGCCAGCGGGGAAAAGTGATGCTGCTTCTCACTGCCTCCTGGAACCCCTTTAAATGCCCCAGACAATTTGGCCCTCTCTGCTTTCCTGCGGACTCTATCCTCAAAAGCACCTTTTTTCACTTTCGGCGCTCTCTGGTGCAAAAAAGACAAACGTCCAGCTTTTGCTGCCACAGCAAAGGTGCCAGAGGGGAAAAGTGATGCTGGTTCTCACTGCCTCCTGGAACCCCTTTAAATGCCCCAGACAATTTGGCCCTCTCTGCTTTCCTGAGGACTCTATCCTCAAAAGAACCTTTTTTCACTTTCGGCGCTGTCTGGAGCAAAAAAGACAAACGTCCAGCTTTTGCTGCCACAGCTAAAATGCCAGCGGGGAAAAGTGATGCTGGTCCTCACTGCCTCCTGGAACCCCTTTAAATGCCCCAGACAATTTGGCCCTCTCTGCTTTCCTGAGGACTCTATCCTCAAAAGCACCTTTTTTCACTTTCGGCGCTGTCTGGAGCAAAAAAGAAAAACGTCCAGCTTTTGCTGCCACAGCAAAGGTGCCAGCGGGGAAAAGTGATGCTGGTTCTCACTGCCTCCTGGAACCCCTTTAAATGCCCCAGACAATTTGGCCCTCTCTGCTTTCCTGCAGACTCTATCCGCAAAAGCACCTTTTTTCACTTTCGGCGCTCTCTGGAGCAAAAAAGACAAACGTCCAGATTTTGCTGCCACAGCTAAAGTGCCAGCGGGGAAAAGTGATGCTGGTTCTCACTGCCTCGTGGAACCTTTTCAAATGCCCCAGACAATTTGGCCCTCTCTGCTTTCCTGAGGACTCTGTCCTCAAAAGCACCTTTTTTCACTTTCGGCGCTCTCTGGAGCAAAAAAGACAAACGTCCAGCTTTTGCTGCCACAACAATGGTGCCAGCGGGGAAAAGTGATGCTGCTTCTCACTGCCTCCTGGAACCCCTTTAAATGCCCCAGACAATTTGGCCCTCTCTGCTTTCCTGCGGACTCTATCCTCAAAAGCACCTTTTTTCACTTTCGGCGCTCTCTGGTGCAAAAAAGACAAACGTCCAGCTTTTGCTGCCACAGCAAAGGTGCCAGAGGGGAAAAGTGATGCTGGTTCTCACTGCCTCCTGGAACCCCTTTAAATGCCCCAGACAATTTGGCCCTCTCTGCTTTCCTGCGGACTCTATCCTCAAAAGCACCCTTTTTTCACTTTCGGCGCTCTCTGGAGCAAAAAAGACAAACGTCCAGATTTTGCTGCCACAGCTAAAGTGCCAGCGGGGAAAAGTGATGCTGGTCCTCACTGCCTCCTGGAACCTTTTCAAATGCCCCAGACAATTTGGCCCTCTCTGCTTTCCTGAGGACTCTGTCCTCAAAAGCACCTTTTTTCACTTTCGGCGCTCTCTGGAGCAAAAAAGACAAACGTCCAGCTTTTGCTGTTACAGCTAAAGTGCCAGCGGGGAAAAGTGATGCTGGTCCTCACTGCCTCCTGGAACCCCTTCAAATGCGCCAGACAATTTGGCCCTCTCTGCTTTCCTGAGGACTCTATCCGCAAAAGCACCTTTTTTCACTCTCGGCGGCGTATGGAGCAAAAAAGACAAACGTCCAGCTTTTGCTGCCACAGCAAAGGTGCCAGCGGGGAAAAGTGATGCTGGTCCTCACTGCCTCCTGGAACCCCTTCAAATGCCCCAGACAATTTGGCCCTCTCTGCTTTCCTGAGGACTCTATCCGCAAAAGCAACTTTTTTCACTTTCGGCGCTCTCTGGAGCAAAAAAGACAAACGTCCAGCTTTTGCTGCCACAGCAAAGGTGCCAGAGGGGAAAAGTGATGCTGGTTCTAACTGCCTCCTGGAACCCCTTTAAATGCCCCAGACAATTTGGCCCTCTCTGCTTTCCTGAGGACTCTATCCTCAAAAGCACCTTTTTTCACTTTCGGCGCTGTCTGGAGCAAAAAAGACAAACGTCCAGCTTTTGCTGCCACAGCTAAAGTGCCAGCGGGGAAAAGTGATGCTGGTTCTCACTGCCTCCTGGAACCCCTTTAAATGCCCCAGACAATTTGGCCCTCTCTGCTTTCCTGAGGACTCTATCCTCAAAAGCACCTTTTTTCACTTTCGGCGCTCTCTGGAGCAAAAAAGACAAACGTCCAGCTTTTGCTGCCACAGCAAAGGTGCCAGCGGGGAAAAGTGATGCTGGTCCTCACTGCCTCCTGGAACCCCTTCAAATGCCCCAGACAATTTGGCCCTCTCTGCTTTCCTGAGGACTCTATCCGCAAAAGCACCTTTTTTCACTTTCGGCGCTGTCTGGAGCAAAAAAGACAAACGTCCAGCTTTTGCTGCCACAGTAAAGGTGCCAGCGGGGAAAAGTGATGCTGGTCCTCACTGCCTCCTGGAACCCCTTCAAATGCCCCAGACAATTTGGCCCTCTCTGCTTTCCTGAGGACTCTATCCTCAAAAGCACCTTTTTTCACTTTTGGCGCTGCCTGGAGCAAAAAAGACAAACGTCCAGCTTATGCTGCCACAGCTAAAGTGCCAGCGGGGAAAAGTGATGCTGGTCCTCACTGCCTCCTGGAACCCCTTCAAATGCCCCAGACAATTTGGCCCTCTCTGCTTTCCTGAGGACTCTATCCGCAAAAGCACCTTTTTTCACTTTCAGCGCTCTCTGGAGCAAAAAAGACAAACGTCCAGCTTTTGCTGCCACAGCAAAGGTGCCAGCGGGGAAAAGTGATGCTGGTTCTCACTGCCTCCTGGAACCCCTTCAAATGCCCCAGACAATTTGGCCCTCTCTGCTTTCCTGAGGACTCTATCCGCAAAAGCACCTTTTTTCACTTTCGGCGCTCTCTGGAGCAAAAAAGACAAACGTCCAGCTTTTGCTGCCACAGCAAAGGTGCCAGCGGGGAAAAGTGATGCTGGTCCTCACTGCCTCCTGGAACCCCTTCAAATGCCCCAGACAATTTGGCCCTCTCTGCTTTCCTGAGGACTCTATGCTCAAAAGCACCTTTTTTCACTTTCGGCGCTGTCTGGAGCAAAAAAGACAAACGTCCAGCTTTTGCTGCCACAGCTAAAGTGCCAGCGGGGAAAAGTGATGCTGGTCCTCACTGCCTCCTGGAACCCCTTCAAATGCCCCAGACAATTTGGCCCTCTCTGCTTTCCTGAGGACTCTATCCTCAAAAGCACCTTTTTTCACTTTCCGCGCTGTCTGGAGCAAAAAAGACAAACGTCCAGCTTTTGCTGCCACAGCAAAGGTGCCAGCGGGGAAAAGTGATGCTGGTCCTCACTGCCTCCTGGAACCCCTTCAAATGCCCCAGACAATTTGGCCCTCTCTGCTTTCCTGAGGACTATATCCTCAAAAGCACCTCTTTTCACTTTCGGCGCTGTCTGGAGCAAAAAAGACAAACGTCCAGATTTTGCTGCCACAGCTAAAGTGCCAGCGGGGAAAAGTGATGCTGGTCCTCACTGCCTCCTGGAACCCCTTCAAATGCCCCAGACAATTTGGCCCTGTCTGCTTTCCTGAGGACTCTATCCGCAAAAGCACCTTTTTTCACTTTCGGCGCTCTCTGGAGCAAAAAAGACAAACGTCCAGCTTTTGCTGCCACAGCAAAGGTGCCAGTGGGGAAAAGTGATGCTGCTTCTCACTGCCTCCTGGAACCCCTTTAAATGCCCCAGACAATTTGGCCCTCTCTGCTTTCCTGAGGACTCTATCCGCAAAAGCACCTTTTTCAGTTTTGCCGCTCTCTGGAGCAAAAAAGACAAACGTCCAGCTTTTGCTGCCACAGCAAAGGTGCCAGCGGGGAAGAGAGATGCTGGTTTCTCACTGCCTCCTGGAAGCCCTTTAAATGCCCCATACAATTTGGCCCTCTCTGCTTTTCCTGAGGACTCTATCCGCAAAAGCACCTTTTTCACTTTCGGCGCTCTCTGGAGCAAAAAAGACAAACGTCCAGCTTTTGCTGCCCACAGCAAAGGTGCCAGCGGGGAAAAGTGATGCTGGTCCTCACTGCTCTCCTGGAACCCCTTCAAATGCCCCAGACAATTTGGCCCTCTCTGCTTTCCTGAGGACTCTATCCTCAAAAGCACCTTTTTTCACTTTTGGCGCTGCCTGGAGCAAAAAAGACAAACGTCCAGCTTTTGCTGCCACAGCTAAAGTGCCAGCGGGGAAAAGTGATGCTGGTCCTCACTGCCTCCTGGAACCCCTTCAAATGCCCCATACAATTTTGGCCCTCTCTGCTTTTCCTGAGGACTCTATCCGCAAAAGCACCTTTTTTCACTTTCGGCGCTGTCTGGAGCAAAAAAGACAAACGTCCAGCTTTTGCTGCCACAGTAAAGGTGCCAGCGGGGAAAAGTGATGCTGGTCCTCACTGCCTCCTGGAACCCCTTCAAATGCCCCAGACAATTTGGCCCTCTCTGCTTTCCTGAGGACTCTATCCTCAAAAGCACCTTTTTCACTTTTGGCGCTGCCTGGAGCAAAAAGACAAACGTCCAGCTTTTGCTGCCACAGCAAAGGTGCCAGCGGGGAAAAGTGATGCTGGTCCTCACTGCCTCCTGGAACCCCTTCAAATGCCCCAGACAATTTGGCCCTCTCTGCTTTCCTGAGGACTCTATCCTCAAAGCACCTTTTTTCACTTTCGGCGCTCTCTGGAGCAAAAAAGACAAACGTCCAGCTTTTGCTGCCACAACAATGGTGCCAGCGGGGAAAAGTGATGCTGCTTCTCACTGCCTCCTGGAACCCCTTTAAATGCCCCAGACAATTTGGCCCTCTCTGCTTTCCTGCGGACTCTATCCTCAAAAGCACCTTTTTTCACTTTCGGCGCTCTCTGGTGCAAAAAAGACAAACGTCCAGCTTTTGCTGCCACAGCAAAGGTGCCAGAGGGGAAAAGTGATGCTGTTCTCACTGCCTCCTGGAACCCCTTTAAATGCCCCAGACAATTTGGCCCTCTCTGCTTTCCTGAGGACTCTATCCTCAAAAGAACCTTTTTTCACTTTCGGCGCTGTCTGGAGCAAAAAAGACAAACGTCCAGCTTTTGCTGCCACAGCTAAAATGCCAGCGGGGAAAAGTGATGCTGGTCCTCACTGCCTCCTGGAACCCCTTTAAATGCCCCAGACAATTTGGCCCTCTCTGCTTTCCTGAGGACTCTATCCTCAAAAGCACCTTTTTTCACTTTCGGCGCTGTCTGGAGCAAAAAAAGACAAACGTCCAGCTTTTGCTGCCACAGCTAAAGTGCCAGCGGGGAAAAGTGATGCTGGTTCTCACTGCCTCCTGGAACCTTTTCAAATGCTCCAGACAATTTGGCCCTCTCTGCTTTCCTGAGGACTCTATCCTCAAAAGCACCTTTTTTCACTTTCGGCGCTCTCTGGAGCAAAAAAGACAAACGTCCAGCTTTTGCTGCCACAGCAAAGGTGCCAGCGGGGAAAAGTGATGCTGGTCCTCACTGCCTCCTGGAACCCCTTCAAATGCCCCAGACAATTTGGCCCTCTCTGCTTTCCTGAGGACTCTATCCGCAAAAGCACCTTTTTCAGTTTTGCCGCTCTCTGGAGCAAAAAAGACAAACGTCCAGCTTTTGCTGCCACAGCAAAGGTGCCAGCGGGGAAGAGAGATGCTGGTTCTCACTGCCTCCTGGAACCCCTTTAAATGCCCCATACAATTTGGCCCTCTCTGCTTTCCTGAGGACTCTATGCTCAAAAGCACCTTTTTTCACTTTCGGCGCTGTCTGGAGCAAAAAAGACAAACGTCCAGCTTTTGCTGCCACAGCTAAAGTGCCAGCGGGGAAAAGTGATGCTGGTCCTCACTGCCTCCTGGAACCCCTTCAAATGCCCCAGACAATTTGGCCCCTCTCTGCTTTCCTGAGGACTCTATCCGCAAAAGCACCTTTTTTCACTTTCGGCGCTCTCTGGAGCAAAAAAGACAAACGTCCAGCTTTTGCTGCCACAGCAAAGGTGCCAGCGGGAAAAGTGATGCTGCTTCTCACTGCCTCCTGGAACCCCTTCAAATGCCCCAGACAATTTGGCCCTCTCTGCTTTCCTGAGGACTCTATCCGCAAAAGCACCTTTTTTCACTTTCGGCGCTCTCTGGAGCAAAAAGACAACGTCCAGCTTTTGCTGCCACAGCAAAGGTGCCAGAGGGAAAAGTGATGCTGGTTCTAACTGCCTCCTGGAACCCCTTTAAATGCCCCCAGACAATTTGGCCCTCTCTGCTTTCCTGAGGACTCTATCCTCAAAAGCACCTTTTTTCACTTTCGGCGCTCTCTGGAGCAAAAAAGACAAACGTCCAGCTTTTGCTGGCCACAGCTAAAGTGCCAGCGGGGAAAAGTGATGCTGGTTCTCACTGCCTCCTGGAACCCCTTTAAATGCCCCAGACAATTTGGCCCTCTCTGCTTTCCTGAGGACTCTATCCCTCAAAAGCACCTTTTTTCACTTTCGGCGCTCTCTGGAGCAAAAAAGACAAACGTCCAGCTTTTGCTGCCACAGCAAAGGTGCCAGCGGGGAAAAGTGATGCTGGTCCTCACTGCCTCCTGGAACCCCTTCAAATGCCCCAGACAATTTGGCCCTCTCTGCTTTCCTGAGGACTCTATCCTCAAAAGCACCTTTTTTCACTTTCGGCGCTGTCTGGAGCAAAAAAGACAAACGTCCAGCTTTTGCTGCCACAGCTAAAGTGCCAGCGGGGAAAAGTGATGCTGGTCCTCACTGCCTCCTGGAACCCCTTCAAATGCCCCAGACAATTTGGCCCTCTCTGCTTTCCTGAGGACTCTATCCTCAAAAGCACCTTTTTTCACTTTCCGCGCTGTCTGGAGCAAAAAAGACAAACGTCCAGCTTTTGCTGCCACAGCAAAGGTGCCAGCGGGGAAAAGTGATGCTGGTCCTCACTGCCTCCTGGAACCCCTTCAAATGCCCCAGACAATTTGGCCCTCTCTGCTTTCCTGAGGACTATATCCTCAAAAGCACCTCTTTTCACTTTCGGCGCTGTCTGGAGCAAAAAAAGACAAACGTCCAGATTTTGCTGCCACAGCTAAAGTGCCAGCGGGGAAAAGTGATGCTGGTCCTCACTGCCTCCTGGAACCCCTTCAAATGCCCCAGACAATTTGGCCCTGTCTGCTTTCCTGAGGACTCTATCCGCAAAAGCACCTTTTTTCACTTTCGGCGCTCTCTGGAGCAAAAAAGACAAACGTCCAGCTTTTGCTGCCACAGCAAAGGTGCCAGCGGGGAAAAGTGATGCTGCTTCTCACTGCCTCCTGGAACCCCTTTAAATGCCCCAGACAATTTGGCCCTCTCTGCTTTCCTGAGGACTCTATCCGCAAAAGCACCTTTTCAGTTTTGCCGCTCTCTGGAGCAAAAAAGACAAACGTCCAGCTTTTGCTGCCACAGCAAAGGTGCCAGCGGGGAAGAGAGATGCTGGTTCTCACTGCCTCCTGGAACCCCTTTAAATGCCCCATACAATTTGGCCCTCTCTGCTTTCCTGAGGACTCTATCCGCAAAAGCACCTTTTTTCACTTTCGGCGCTCTCTGGAGCAAAAAAGACAAACGTCCAGCTTTTGCTGCCACAGCAAAGGTGCCAGCGGGGAAAAGTGATGCTGGTCCTCACTGCCTCCTGGAACCCCTTCAAATGCCCCAGACAATTTGGCCCTCTCTGCTTTCCTGAGGACTCTATCCTCAAAAGCACCTTTTTTCACTTTTGGCGCTGCCTGGAGCAAAAAAGACAAACGTCCAGCTTTTGCTGCCACAGCTAAAGTGCCAGCGGGGAAAAGTGATGCTGGTCCTCACTGCCTCCTGGAACCCCTTCAAATGCCCCAGACAATTTGGCCCTCTCTGCTTTCCTGCGGACTCTATCCTCAAAAGCACCTTTTTTCACTTTCGGCGAAGTCTGGAGCAAAAAAGACAAACGTCCAGCTTTTGCTGCCACAGCTAAAGTGCCAGCGGGGAAAAGTGATGCTGGTTCTCACTGCCTCCTGGAACCTTTTCAAATGCTCCAGACAATTTGGCCCTCTCTGCTTTCCTGAGGACTCTATCCTCAAAAGCACCTTTTTTCACTTTCGGCGCTCTCTGGAGCAAAAAAGACAAACGTCCAGCTTTTGCTGCCACAGCAAAGGTGCCAGCGGGGAAAAGTGATGCTGGTCCTCACTGCCTCCTGGAACCCCTTCAAATGCCCCAGACAATTTGGCCCTCTCTGCTTTCCTGAGGACTCTATCCTCAAAAGCACCTTTTTTCACTTTCGGCGCTGTCTGGAGCAAAAAAGACAAACGTCCAGCTTTTGCTGCCACAGCAAAGGTGCCAGCGGGGAAAAGTGATGCTGGTCCTCACTGCCTCCTGGAACCCCTTCAAATGCCCCAGACAATTTGGCCCTCTCTGCTTTCCTGAGGACTCCATCCGCAAAAGCACCTTTTTTCACTTTCGGCGCTGTCTGGAGCAAAAAAGACAAACGTCCAGCTTTTGCTGCCACAGTAAAGGTGCCAGCGGGGAAAAGTGATGCTGGTCCTCACTGCCTCCTGGAACCCCTTCAAATGCCCCAGACAATTTGGCCCTCTCTGCTTTCCTGAGGACTCTATCCTCAAAAGCACCTTTTTTCACTTTTGGCGCTGCCTGGAGCAAAAAAGACAAACGTCCAGCTTATGCTGTCACAGCTAAAGTGCCAGCGGGGAAAAGTGATGCTGGTCCTCACTGCCTCCTGGAACCCCTTCAAATGCCCCAGACAATTTGGCCCTCTCTGCTTTCCTGAGGACTCTATCCGCAAAAGCACCTTTTTTCACTTTCGGCGCTCTCTGGAGCAAAAAAGACAAACGTCCAGCTTTTGCTGCCACAGCAAAGGTGCCAGAGGGGAAAAGTGATGCTGGTTCTCACTGCCTCCTGGAACCTTTTCAAATGCCCCAGACAATTTGGCCCTCTCTGCTTTCCTGAGGACTCTATCCTCAAAAGAACCTTTTTTCACTTTCGGCGCTGTCTGGAGCAAAAAAGACAAACGTCCATCTTTTGCTGCCACAGCTAAAATGCCAGCGGGGAAAAGTGATGCTGGTCCTCACTGCCTCCTGGAACCCCTTTAAATGCCCCAGACAATTTGGCCCTCTCTGCTTTCCTGAGGACTCTATCCTCAAAAGCACCTTTTTTCACTTTCGGCGCTGTCTGGAGCAAAAAAGACAAACGTCCAGCTTTTGCTGCCACAGCTAAAGTGCCAGCGGGGAAAAGTGATGCTGGTTCTCACTGC
Source organism: Vanellus vanellus (assembly GCF_965231255.1). Taxonomy (NCBI): domain Eukaryota; kingdom Metazoa; phylum Chordata; class Aves; order Charadriiformes; family Charadriidae; genus Vanellus; species Vanellus vanellus. The sequence goes on along the minus strand of NC_138910.1, from coordinate 45,969,423 downwards.
CTCCTGGAACCTTTTCAAATGCTCCAGACAATTTGGCCCTCTCTGCTTTCCTGAGGACTCTATCCTCAAAAGCACCTTTTTTCACTTTCGGCGCTCTCTGGAGCAAAAAAGACAAACGTCCAGCTTTTGCTGCCACAGCAAAGGTGCCAGCGGGGAAAAGTGATGCTGGTCCTCACTGCCTCCTGGAACCCCTTCAAATGCCCCAGACAATTTGGCCCTCTCTGCTTTCCTGAGGACTCTATCCTCAAAAGCACCTTTTTTCACTTTTGGCGCTCTCTGGAGCAAAAAAGACAAATGTCCAGCTTTTACTGCCACAGCTAAAGTGCCAGCGGGGAAAAGTGATGCTGGTCCTCACTGCCTCCTGGAACCCCTTCAAATGCCCCAGACAATTTGGCCCTCTCTGCTTTCCTGAGGACTCTATCCTCAAAAGCACCTTTTTTCACTTTCGGCGCTGTCTGGAGCAAAAAAGACAAACGTCCAGCTTTTGCTGCCACAGCAAAGGTGCCAGCGGGGAAAAGTGATGCTGGTCCTCACTGCCTCCTGGAACCCCTTCAAATGCCCCAGACAATTTGGCCCTCTCTGCTTTCCTGAGGACTCTATCCGCAAAAGCACCTTTTTTCACTTTCGGCGCTGTCTGGAGCAAAAAAGACAAACGTCCAGCCTTTGCTGCCACAGTAAAGGTGCCAGCGGGGAAAAGTGATGCTGGTCCTCACTGCCTCCTGGAACCCCTTCAAATGCCCCAGACAATTTGGCCCTCTCTGCTTTCCTGAGGACTCTATCCTCAAAAGCACCTTTTTTCACTTTTGGCGCTGCCTGGAGCAAAAAAGACAAACGTCCAGCTTATGCTGTCACAGCTAAAGTGCCAGCGGGGAAAAGTGATGCTGGTCCTCACTGCCTCCTGGAACCCCTTCAAATGCCCCAGACAATTTGGCCCTCTCTGCTTTCCTGAGGACTCTATCCTCAAAAGCACCTTTTTTCACTTTCGGCGCTCTCTGGAGCAAAAAAGACAAACGTCCAGCTTTTGCTGCCACAGCAAAGGTGCCAGCGGGGAAAAGTGATGCTGGTCCTCACTGCCTCCTGGAACCCCTTCAAATGCCCCAGACAATTTGGCCCTCTCTGCTTTCCTGAGGACTCTATCCTCAAAAGCACCTTTTTTCACTTTCGGCGCTCTCTGGAGCAAAAAAGACAAACGTCCAGCTTTTGCTGCCACAACAATGGTGCCAGCGGGGAAAAGTGATGCTGCTTCTCACTGCCTCCTGGAACCCCTTTAAATGCCCCAGACAATTTGGCCCTCTCTGCTTTCCTGCGGACTCTATCCTCAAAAGCACCTTTTTTCACTTTCGGCGCTCTCTGGTGCAAAAAAGACAAACGTCCAGCTTTTGCTGCCACAGCAAAGGTGCCAGAGGGGAAAAGTGATGCTGGTTCTCACTGCCTCCTGGAACCCCTTTAAATGCCCCAGACAATTTGGCCCTCTCTGCTTTCCTGAGGACTCTATCCTCAAAAGAACCTTTTTTCACTTTCGGCGCTGTCTGGAGCAAAAAAGACAAACGTCCAGCTTTTGCTGCCACAGCTAAAATGCCAGCGGGGAAAAGTGATGCTGGTCCTCACTGCCTCCTGGAACCCCTTTAAATGCCCCAGACAATTTGGCCCTCTCTGCTTTCCTGAGGACTCTATCCTCAAAAGCACCTTTTTTCACTTTCGGCGCTGTCTGGAGCAAAAAAGAAAAACGTCCAGCTTTTGCTGCCACAGCAAAGGTGCCAGCGGGGAAAAGTGATGCTGGTTCTCACTGCCTCCTGGAACCCCTTTAAATGCCCCAGACAATTTGGCCCTCTCTGCTTTCCTGCAGACTCTATCCGCAAAAGCACCTTTTTTCACTTTCGGCGCTCTCTGGAGCAAAAAAGACAAACGTCCAGATTTTGCTGCCACAGCTAAAGTGCCAGCGGGGAAAAGTGATGCTGGTTCTCACTGCCTCGTGGAACCTTTTCAAATGCCCCAGACAATTTGGCCCTCTCTGCTTTCCTGAGGACTCTGTCCTCAAAAGCACCTTTTTTCACTTTCGGCGCTCTCTGGAGCAAAAAAGACAAACGTCCAGCTTTTGCTGCCACAACAATGGTGCCAGCGGGGAAAAGTGATGCTGCTTCTCACTGCCTCCTGGAACCCCTTTAAATGCCCCAGACAATTTGGCCCTCTCTGCTTTCCTGCGGACTCTATCCTCAAAAGCACCTTTTTTCACTTTCGGCGCTCTCTGGTGCAAAAAAGACAAACGTCCAGCTTTTGCTGCCACAGCAAAGGTGCCAGAGGGGAAAAGTGATGCTGGTTCTCACTGCCTCCTGGAACCCCTTTAAATGCCCCAGACAATTTGGCCCTCTCGGCTTTCCTGCGGACTCTATCCTCAAAAGCACCTTTTTTCACTTTCGGCGCTCTCTGGAGCAAAAAAGACAAACGTCCAGATTTTGCTGCCACAGCTAAAGTGCCAGCGGGGAAAAGTGATGCTGGTCCTCACTGCCTCCTGGAACCTTTTCAAATGCCCCAGACAATTTGGCCCTCTCTGCTTTCCTGAGGACTCTGTCCTCAAAAGCACCTTTTTTCACTTTCGGCGCTCTCTGGAGCAAAAAAGACAAACGTCCAGCTTTTGCTGTTACAGCTAAAGTGCCAGCGGGGAAAAGTGATGCTGGTCCTCACTGCCTCCTGGAACCCCTTCAAATGCGCCAGACAATTTGGCCCTCTCTGCTTTCCTGAGGACTCTATCCGCAAAAGCACCTTTTTTCACTCTCGGCGGCGTATGGAGCAAAAAAGACAAACGTCCAGCTTTTGCTGCCACAGCAAAGGTGCCAGCGGGGAAAAGTGATGCTGGTCCTCACTGCCTCCTGGAACCCCTTCAAATGCCCCAGACAATTTGGCCCTCTCTGCTTTCCTGAGGACTCTATCCGCAAAAGCAACTTTTTTCACTTTCGGCGCTCTCTGGAGCAAAAAAGACAAACGTCCAGCTTTTGCTGCCACAGCAAAGGTGCCAGAGGGGAAAAGTGATGCTGGTTCTAACTGCCTCCTGGAACCCCTTTAAATGCCCCAGACAATTTGGCCCTCTCTGCTTTCCTGAGGACTCTATCCTCAAAAGCACCTTTTTTCACTTTCGGCGCTGTCTGGAGCAAAAAAGACAAACGTCCAGCTTTTGCTGCCACAGCTAAAGTGCCAGCGGGGAAAAGTGATGCTGGTTCTCACTGCCTCCTGGAACCCCTTTAAATGCCCCAGACAATTTGGCCCTCTCTGCTTTCCTGAGGACTCTATCCTCAAAAGCACCTTTTTTCACTTTCGGCGCTCTCTGGAGCAAAAAAGACAAACGTCCAGCTTTTGCTGCCACAGCAAAGGTGCCAGCGGGGAAAAGTGATGCTGGTCCTCACTGCCTCCTGGAACCCCTTCAAATGCCCCAGACAATTTGGCCCTCTCTGCTTTCCTGAGGACTCTATCCGCAAAAGCACCTTTTTTCACTTTCGGCGCTGTCTGGAGCAAAAAAGACAAACGTCCAGCTTTTGCTGCCACAGTAAAGGTGCCAGCGGGGAAAAGTGATGCTGGTCCTCACTGCCTCCTGGAACCCCTTCAAATGCCCCAGACAATTTGGCCCTCTCTGCTTTCCTGAGGACTCTATCCTCAAAAGCACCTTTTTTCACTTTTGGCGCTGCCTGGAGCAAAAAAGACAAACGTCCAGCTTATGCTGCCACAGCTAAAGTGCCAGCGGGGAAAAGTGATGCTGGTCCTCACTGCCTCCTGGAACCCCTTCAAATGCCCCAGACAATTTGGCCCTCTCTGCTTTCCTGAGGACTCTATCCGCAAAAGCACCTTTTTTCACTTTCAGCGCTCTCTGGAGCAAAAAAGACAAACGTCCAGCTTTTGCTGCCACAGCAAAGGTGCCAGCGGGGAAAAGTGATGCTGGTTCTCACTGCCTCCTGGAACCCCTTCAAATGCCCCAGACAATTTGGCCCTCTCTGCTTTCCTGAGGACTCTATCCGCAAAAGCACCTTTTTTCACTTTCGGCGCTCTCTGGAGCAAAAAAGACAAACGTCCAGCTTTTGCTGCCACAGCAAAGGTGCCAGCGGGGAAAAGTGATGCTGGTCCTCACTGCCTCCTGGAACCCCTTCAAATGCCCCAGACAATTTGGCCCTCTCTGCTTTCCTGAGGACTCTATGCTCAAAAGCACCTTTTTTCACTTTCGGCGCTGTCTGGAGCAAAAAAGACAAACGTCCAGCTTTTGCTGCCACAGCTAAAGTGCCAGCGGGGAAAAGTGATGCTGGTCCTCACTGCCTCCTGGAACCCCTTCAAATGCCCCAGACAATTTGGCCCTCTCTGCTTTCCTGAGGACTCTATCCTCAAAAGCACCTTTTTTCACTTTCCGCGCTGTCTGGAGCAAAAAAGACAAACGTCCAGCTTTTGCTGCCACAGCAAAGGTGCCAGCGGGGAAAAGTGATGCTGGTCCTCACTGCCTCCTGGAACCCCTTCAAATGCCCCAGACAATTTGGCCCTCTCTGCTTTCCTGAGGACTATATCCTCAAAAGCACCTCTTTTCACTTTCGGCGCTGTCTGGAGCAAAAAAGACAAACGTCCAGATTTTGCTGCCACAGCTAAAGTGCCAGCGGGGAAAAGTGATGCTGGTCCTCACTGCCTCCTGGAACCCCTTCAAATGCCCCAGACAATTTGGCCCTGTCTGCTTTCCTGAGGACTCTATCCGCAAAAGCACCTTTTTTCACTTTCGGCGCTCTCTGGAGCAAAAAAGACAAACGTCCAGCTTTTGCTGCCACAGCAAAGGTGCCAGCGGGGAAAAGTGATGCTGCTTCTCACTGCCTCCTGGAACCCCTTTAAATGCCCCAGACAATTTGGCCCTCTCTGCTTTCCTGAGGACTCTATCCGCAAAAGCACCTTTTTCAGTTTTGCCGCTCTCTGGAGCAAAAAAGACAAACGTCCAGCTTTTGCTGCCACAGCAAAGGTGCCAGCGGGGAAGAGAGATGCTGGTTCTCACTGCCTCCTGGAAGCCCTTTAAATGCCCCATACAATTTGGCCCTCTCTGCTTTCCTGAGGACTCTATCCGCAAAAGCACCTTTTTTCACTTTCGGCGCTCTCTGGAGCAAAAAAGACAAACGTCCAGCTTTTGCTGCCACAGCAAAGGTGCCAGCGGGGAAAAGTGATGCTGGTCCTCACTGCCTCCTGGAACCCCTTCAAATGCCCCAGACAATTTGGCCCTCTCTGCTTTCCTGAGGACTCTATCCTCAAAAGCACCTTTTTTCACTTTTGGCGCTGCCTGGAGCAAAAAAGACAAACGTCCAGCTTTTGCTGCCACAGCTAAAGTGCCAGCGGGGAAAAGTGATGCTGGTCCTCACTGCCTCCTGGAACCCCTTCAAATGCCCCAGACAATTTGGCCCTCTCTGCTTTCCTGAGGACTCTATCCGCAAAAGCACCTTTTTTCACTTTCGGCGCTGTCTGGAGCAAAAAAGACAAACGTCCAGCTTTTGCTGCCACAGTAAAGGTGCCAGCGGGGAAAAGTGATGCTGGTCCTCACTGCCTCCTGGAACCCCTTCAAATGCCCCAGACAATTTGGCCCTCTCTGCTTTCCTGAGGACTCTATCCTCAAAAGCACCTTTTTTCACTTTTGGCGCTGCCTGGAGCAAAAAAGACAAACGTCCAGCTTTTGCTGCCACAGCAAAGGTGCCAGCGGGGAAAAGTGATGCTGGTCCTCACTGCCTCCTGGAACCCCTTCAAATGCCCCAGACAATTTGGCCCTCTCTGCTTTCCTGAGGACTCTATCCGCAAAAGCACCTTTTTTCACTTTCAGCGCTCTCTGGAGCAAAAAAGACAAACGTCCAGCTTTTGCTGCCACAGCAAAGGTGCCAGCGGGGAAAAGTGATGCTGGTTCTCACTGCCTCCTGGAACCCCTTCAAATGCCCCAGACAATTTGGCCCTCTCTGCTTTCCTGAGGACTCTATCCGCAAAAGCACCTTTTTTCACTTTCGGCGCTCTCTGGAGCAAAAAAGACAAACGTCCAGCTTTTGCTGCCACAGCAAAGGTGCCAGCGGGGAAAAGTGATGCTGGTCCTCACTGCCTCCTGGAACCCCTTCAAATGCCCCAGACAATTTGGCCCTCTCTGCTTTCCTGAGGACTCTATGCTCAAAAGCACCTTTTTTCACTTTCGGCGCTGTCTGGAGCAAAAAAGACAAACGTCCAGCTTTTGCTGCCACAGCTAAAGTGCCAGCGGGGAAAAGTGATGCTGGTCCTCACTGCCTCCTGGAACCCCTTCAAATGCCCCAGACAATTTGGCCCTCTCTGCTTTCCTGAGGACTCTATCCTCAAAAGCACCTTTTTTCACTTTCCGCGCTGTCTGGAGCAAAAAAGACAAACGTCCAGCTTTTGCTGCCACAGCAAAGGTGCCAGCGGGGAAAAGTGATGCTGGTCCTCACTGCCTCCTGGAACCCCTTCAAATGCCCCAGACAATTTGGCCCTCTCTGCTTTCCTGAGGACTATATCCTCAAAAGCACCTCTTTTCACTTTCGGCGCTGTCTGGAGCAAAAAAGACAAACGTCCAGATTTTGCTGCCACAGCTAAAGTGCCAGCGGGGAAAAGTGATGCTGGTCCTCACTGCCTCCTGGAACCCCTTCAAATGCCCCAGACAATTTGGCCCTGTCTGCTTTCCTGAGGACTCTATCCGCAAAAGCACCTTTTTTCACTTTCGGCGCTCTCTGGAGCAAAAAAGACAAACGTCCAGCTTTTGCTGCCACAGCAAAGGTGCCAGCGGGGAAAAGTGATGCTGCTTCTCACTGCCTCCTGGAACCCCTTTAAATGCCCCAGACAATTTGGCCCTCTCTGCTTTCCTGAGGACTCTATCCGCAAAAGCACCTTTTTCAGTTTTGCCGCTCTCTGGAGCAAAAAAGACAAACGTCCAGCTTTTGCTGCCACAGCAAAGGTGCCAGCGGGGAAGAGAGATGCTGGTTCTCACTGCCTCCTGGAAGCCCTTTAAATGCCCCATACAATTTGGCCCTCTCTGCTTTCCTGAGGACTCTATCCGCAAAAGCACCTTTTTTCACTTTCGGCGCTCTCTGGAGCAAAAAAGACAAACGTCCAGCTTTTGCTGCCACAGCAAAGGTGCCAGCGGGGAAAAGTGATGCTGGTCCTCACTGCCTCCTGGAACCCCTTCAAATGCCCCAGACAATTTGGCCCTCTCTGCTTTCCTGAGGACTCTATCCTCAAAAGCACCTTTTTTCACTTTTGGCGCTGCCTGGAGCAAAAAAGACAAACGTCCAGCTTTTGCTGCCACAGCTAAAGTGCCAGCGGGGAAAAGTGATGCTGGTCCTCACTGCCTCCTGGAACCCCTTCAAATGCCCCAGACAATTTGGCCCTCTCTGCTTTCCTGAGGACTCTATCCGCAAAAGCACCTTTTTTCACTTTCGGCGCTGTCTGGAGCAAAAAAGACAAACGTCCAGCTTTTGCTGCCACAGTAAAGGTGCCAGCGGGGAAAAGTGATGCTGGTCCTCACTGCCTCCTGGAACCCCTTCAAATGCCCCAGACAATTTGGCCCTCTCTGCTTTCCTGAGGACTCTATCCTCAAAAGCACCTTTTTTCACTTTTGGCGCTGCCTGGAGCAAAAAAGACAAACGTCCAGCTTTTGCTGCCACAGCAAAGGTGCCAGCGGGGAAAAGTGATGCTGGTCCTCACTGCCTCCTGGAACCCCTTCAAATGCCCCAGACAATTTGGCCCTCTCTGCTTTCCTGAGGACTCTATCCTCAAAAGCACCTTTTTTCACTTTCGGCGCTCTCTGGAGCAAAAAAGACAAACGTCCAGCTTTTGCTGCCACAACAATGGTGCCAGCGGGGAAAAGTGATGCTGCTTCTCACTGCCTCCTGGAACCCCTTTAAATGCCCCAGACAATTTGGCCCTCTCTGCTTTCCTGCGGACTCTATCCTCAAAAGCACCTTTTTTCACTTTCGGCGCTCTCTGGTGCAAAAAAGACAAACGTCCAGCTTTTGCTGCCACAGCAAAGGTGCCAGAGGGGAAAAGTGATGCTGGTTCTCACTGCCTCCTGGAACCCCTTTAAATGCCCCAGACAATTTGGCCCTCTCTGCTTTCCTGAGGACTCTATCCTCAAAAGAACCTTTTTTCACTTTCGGCGCTGTCTGGAGCAAAAAAGACAAACGTCCAGCTTTTGCTGCCACAGCTAAAATGCCAGCGGGGAAAAGTGATGCTGGTCCTCACTGCCTCCTGGAACCCCTTTAAATGCCCCAGACAATTTGGCCCTCTCTGCTTTCCTGAGGACTCTATCCTCAAAAGCACCTTTTTTCACTTTCGGCGCTGTCTGGAGCAAAAAAGACAAACGTCCAGCTTTTGCTGCCACAGCTAAAGTGCCAGCGGGGAAAAGTGATGCTGGTTCTCACTGCCTCCTGGAACCTTTTCAAATGCTCCAGACAATTTGGCCCTCTCTGCTTTCCTGAGGACTCTATCCTCAAAAGCACCTTTTTTCACTTTCGGCGCTCTCTGGAGCAAAAAAGACAAACGTCCAGCTTTTGCTGCCACAGCAAAGGTGCCAGCGGGGAAAAGTGATGCTGGTCCTCACTGCCTCCTGGAACCCCTTCAAATGCCCCAGACAATTTGGCCCTCTCTGCTTTCCTGAGGACTCTATCCTCAAAAGCACCTTTTTTCACTTTCGGCGCTGTCTGGAGCAAAAAAGACAAACGTCCAGCTTTTGCTGCCACAGCAAAGGTGCCAGCGGGGAAAAGTGATGCTGGTCCTCACTGCCTCCTGGAACCCCTTCAAATGCCCCACACAATTTGGCCCTCTCTGCTTTCCTGAGGACTCTATCCGCAAAAGCACCTTTTTTCACTTTCGGCGCTGTCTGGAGCAAAAAAGACAAACGTCCAGCTTTTGCTGCCACAGTAAAGGTGCCAGCGGGGAAAAGTGATGCTGGTCCTCACTGCCTCCTGGAACCCCTTCAAATGCCCCAGACAATTTGGCCCTCTCTGCTTTCCTGAGGACTCTATCCTCAAAAGCACCTTTTTTCACTTTTGGCGCTGCCTGGAGCAAAAAAGACAAACGTCCAGCTTATGCTGTCACAGCTAAAGTGCCAGCGGGGAAAAGTGATGCTGGTCCTCACTGCCTCCTGGAACCCCTTCAAATGCCCCAGACAATTTGGCCCTCTCTGCTTTCCTGAGGACTCTATCCTCAAAAGCACCTTTTTTCACTTTCGGCGCTCTCTGGAGCAAAAAAGACAAACGTCCAGCTTTTGCTGCCACAGCAAAGGTGCCAGCGGGGAAAAGTGATGCTGGTCCTCACTGCCTCCTGGAACCCCTTCAAATGCCCCAGACAATTTGGCCCTCTCTGCTTTCCTGCGGACTCTATCCTCAAAAGCACCTTTTTTCACTTTCGGCGCTCTCTGGTGCAAAAAAGACAAACGTCCAGCTTTTGCTGCCACAGCAAAGGTGCCAGAGGGGAAAAGTGATGCTGGTTCTCACTGCCTCCTGGAACCCCTTTAAATGCCCCAGACAATTTGGCCCTCTCTGCTTTCCTGAGGACTCTATCCTCAAAAGAACCTTTTTTCACTTTCGGCGCTGTCTGGAGCAAAAAAGACAAACGTCCAGCTTTTGCTGCCACAGCTAAAATGCCAGCGGGGAAAAGTGATGCTGGTCCTCACTGCCTCCTGGAACCCCTTTAAATGCCCCAGACAATTTGGCCCTCTCTGCTTTCCTGAGGACTCTATCCTCAAAAGCACCTTTTTTCACTTTCGGCGCTGTCTGGAGCAAAAAAGACAAACGTCCAGCTTTTGCTGCCACAGCAAAGGTGCCAGCGGGGAAAAGTGATGCTGGTTCTCACTGCCTCCTGGAACCCCTTTAAATGCCCCAGACAATTTGGCCCTCTCTGCTTTCCTGCGGACTCTATCCTCAAAAGCACCTTTTTTCACTTTCGGCGCTCTCTGGAGCAAAAAAGACAAACGTCCAGATTTTGCTGCCACAGCTAAAGTGCCAGCGGGGAAAAGTGATGCTGGTTCTCACTGCCTCGTGGAACCTTTTCAAATGCCCCAGACAATTTGGCCCTCTCTGCTTTCCTGAGGACTCTGTCCTCAAAAGCACCTTTTTTCACTTTCGGCGCTCTCTGGAGCAAAAAAGACAAACGTCCAGCTTTTGCTGTTACAGCTAAAGTGCCAGCGGGGAAAAGTGATGCTGGTCCTCACTGCCTCCTGGAACCCCTTCAAATGCGCCAGACAATTTGGCCCTCTCTGCTTTCCTGAGGACTCTATCCGCAAAAGCACCTTTTTTCACTCTCGGCGGCGTATGGAGCAAAAAAGACAAACGTCCAGCTTTTGCTGCCACAGCAAAGGTGCCAGCGGGGAAAAGTGATGCTGGTCCTCACTGCCTCCTGGAACCCCTTCAAATGCCCCAGACAATTTGGCCCTCTCTGCTTTCCTGAGGACTCTATCCGCAAAAGCAACTTTTTTCACTTTCGGCGCTCTCTGGAGCAAAAAAGACAAACGTCCAGCTTTTGCTGCCACAGCAAAGGTGCCAGAGGGGAAAAGTGATGCTTGTTCTAACTGCCTCCTGGAACCCCTTCAAATGCCGCAGACAATTTGGCCCTCTCTGCTTTCCTGAGGACTCTATCCTCAAAAGCACCTTTTTTCACTTTCGGCGCTGTCTGGAGCAAAAAAGACAAACGTCCAGATTTTGCTGCCACAGCTAAAGTGCCAGCGGGGAAAAGTGATGCTGGTTCTCACTGCCTCGTGGAACCTTTTCAAATGCCCCAGACAATTTGGCCCTCTCTGCTTTCCTGAGGACTCTATCCTCAAAAGCACCTTTTTTCACTTTCGGCGCTCTCTGGAGCAAAAAAGACAAACGTCCAGATTTTGCTGTTACAGCTAAAGTGCCAGCGGGGAAAAGTGATGCTGGTCCTCACTGCCTCCTGGAACCCCTTCAAATGCCCCAGACAATTTGGCCCTCTCTGCTTTCCTGAGGATTCTATCCTCAAAAGCACTTTTTTTCACTTTCGGCGCTGTCTGGAGCAAAAAAGACAAACGTCCAGCTTTTGCTGCCACAGCAAAGGTGCCAGCGGGGAAAAGTGATGCTGGTCCTCACTGCCTCCTGGAACCCCTTCAAATGCCCCAGACAATTTGGCCCTCTCTGCTTTCCTGAGGACTCTATCCTCAAAAGCACCTTTTTTCACTTTCGGCGCTGTCTGGAGCAAAAAAGAAAAACGTCCAGCTTTTGCTGCCACAGCTAAAGTGCCAGCGGGGAAAAGTGATGCTGGTCCTCACTGCCTCCTGGAACCCCTTCAAATGCCCCAGACAATTTGGCCCTCTCTGCTTTCCTGAGGACTCTATCCGCAAAAGCACCTTTTTTCACTTTCGGCGCTCTCTGGAGCAAAAAAGACAAACGTCCAGCTTTTGCTGCCACAGAAAAGGTGCCAGCGGGGAAAAGTGATGCTGCTTCTCACTGCCTCCTGGAACCCCTTCAAATGCCCCAGACAATTTGGCCCTCTCTGCTTTCCTGAGGACTCTATCCGCAAAAGCACCTTTTTTCACTTTCGGCCCTCTCTGGAGCAAAAAAGACAAACGTCCAGCTTTTGCTGCCACAGCAAAGGTGCCAGAGGGAAAAGTGATGCTGGTTCTAACTGCCTCCTGGAACCCCTTTAAATGCCCCAGACAATTTGGCCCTCTCTGCTTTCCTGAGGACTCTATCCTCAAAAGCACCTTTTTTCACTTTCGGCGCTCTCTGGAACAAAAAAGACAAACGTCCAGCTTTTGTTGCCACAGCAAAGGTGCCAGCGGGGAAAAGTGATGCTGGTCCTCACTGCCTCCTGGAACCCCTTCAAATGCCCCAGACAATTTGGCCCTCTCTGCTTTCCTGAGGACTCTATCCTCAAAAGCACCTTTTTTCACTTTCGGCGCTCTCTGGAGCAAAAAAGACAAACGTCCAGCTTTTGCTGCCACAGCAAAGGTGCCAGCGGGGATAAGTGATGCTGCTTCTCACTGCCTCCTTGAACCCCTTTAAATGCCCCAGACAATTTGGCCCTCTCTGCTTTCCTGAGGACTCTATCCTCAAAAGCACCTCTTTTCACTTTCCGCGCTGTCTGGAGCAAAAAAGACAAACGTCCAGATTTTGCTGCCACAGCTAAAGTGCCAGCGGGGAAAAGTGATGCTGGTCCTCACTGCCTCCTGGAACCCCTTCAAATGCGCCAGACAATTTGGCCCTCTCTGCTTTCCTGAGGACTCTATCCGCAAAAGCACCTTTTTTCACTTTCGGCGCTCTCTGGAGCAAAAAAGACAAACGTCCAGCTTTTGCTGCCACAGCAAAGGTGCCAGCGGGGAAAAGTGATGCTGCTTCTCACTGCCTCCTGGAACCCCTTTAAATGCCCCAGACAATTTGGCCCTCTCTGCTTTCCTGAGGACTCTATCCGCAAAAGCACCTTTTTCAGTTTTGCCGCTCTCTGGAGCAAAAAAGACAAACGTCCAGCTTTTGCTGCCACAGCAAAGGTGCCAGCGGGGAAAAGTGATGCTGGTCCTCTCTGCCTCCTGGAACCCCTTCAAATGCCCCAGACAATTTGGCCCTCTCTGCTTTCCTGAGGACTCTATCCGCAAAAGCACCTTTTTTCACTTTCGGCGAAGTCTGGAGCAAAAAAGACAAACGTCCAGCTTTTGCTGCCACAGCTAAAGTGCCAGCGGGGAAAAGTGATGCTGGTTCTCACTGCCTCCTGGAACCTTTTCAAATGCTCCAGACAATTTGGCCCTCTCTGCTTTCCTGAGGACTCTATCCTCAAAAGCACCTTTTTTCACTTTCGGCGCTCTCTGGAGCAAAAAAGACAAACGTCCAGCTTTTGCTGCCACAGCAAAGGTGCCAGCGGGGAAAAGTGATGCTGGTCCTCACTGCCTCCTGGAACCCCTTCAAATGCCCCAGACAATTTGGCCCTCTCTGCTTTCCTGAGGACTCTATCCTCAAAAGCACCTTTTTTCACTTTTGGCGCTCTCTGGAGCAAAAAAGACAAATGTCCAGCTTTTACTGCCACAGCTAAAGTGCCAGCGGGGAAAAGTGATGCTGGTCCTCACTGCCTCCTGGAACCCCTTCAAATGCCCCAGACAATTTGGCCCTCTCTGCTTTCCTGAGGACTCTATCCTCAAAAGCACCTTTTTTCACTTTCGGCGCTGTCTGGAGCAAAAAAGACAAACGTCCAGCTTTTGCTGCCACAGCAAAGGTGCCAGCGGGGAAAAGTGATGCTGGTCCTCACTGCCTCCTGGAACCCCTTCAAATGCCCCAGACAATTTGGCCCTCTCTGCTTTCCTGAGGACTCTATCCGCAAAAGCACCTTTTTTCACTTTCGGCGCTCTCTGGAGCAAAAAAGACAAACGTCCAGCTTTTGCTGCCACAGTAAAGGTGCCAGCGGGGAAAAGTGATGCTGGTCCTCACTGCCTCCTGGAACCCCTTCAAATGCCCCAGACAATTTGGCCCTCTCTGCTTTCCTGAGGACTCTATCCTCAAAAGCACCTTTTTTCACTTTTGGCGCTGCCTGGAGCAAAAAAGACAAACGTCCAGCTTATGCTGTCACAGCTAAAGTGCCAGCGGGGAAAAGTGATGCTGGTCCTCACTGCCTCCTGGAACCCCTTCAAATGCCCCAGACAATTTGGCCCTCTCTGCTTTCCTGAGGACTCTATCCGCAAAAGCACCTTTTTTCACTTTCGGCGCTCTCTGGAGCAAAAAAGACAAACGTCCAGCTTTTGCTGCCACAGCAAAGGTGCCAGCGGGGAAAAGTGATGCTGGTCCTCACTGCCTCCTGGAACCCCTTCAAATGCTCCAGACAATTTGGCCCTCTCTGCTTTCCTGAGGACTCTATCCTCAAAAGCACCTTTTTTCACTTTCGGCGCTCTCTGGAGCAAAAAAGACAAACGTCCAGCTTTTGCTGCCACAGCAAAGGTGCCAGCGGGGAAAAGTGATGCTGGTCCTCACTGCCTCCTGGAACCCCTTCAAATGCCCCAGACAATTTGGCCCTCTCTGCTTTCCTGAGGACTCTATCCTCAAAAGCACCTTTTTTCACTTTTGGCGCTCTCTGGAGCAAAAAAGACAAATGTCCAGCTTTTACTGCCACAGCTAAAGTGCCAGCGGGGAAAAGTGATGCTGGTCCTCACTGCCTCCTGGAACCCCTTCAAATGCCCCAGACAATTTGGCCCTCTCTGCTTTCCTGAGGACTCTATCCTCAAAAGCACCTTTTTTCACTTTCGGCGCTGTCTGGAGCAAAAAAGACAAACGTCCAGCTTTTGCTGCCACAGCAAAGGTGCCAGCGGGGAAAAGTGATGCTGGTCCTCACTGCCTCCTTGAACCCCTTCAAATGCCCCAGACAATTTGGCCCTCTCTGCTTTCCTGAGGACTCTATCCGCAAAAGCACCTTTTTTCACTTTCGGCGCTGTCTGGAGCAAAAAAGACAAACGTCCAGCTTTTGCTGCCACAGTAAAGGTGCCAGCGGGGAAAAGTGATGCTGGTCCTCACTGCCTCCTGGAACCCCTTCAAATGCCCCAGACAATTTGGCCCTCTCTGCTTTCCTGAGGACTCTATCCTCAAAAGCACCTTTTTTCACTTTTGGCGCTGCCTGGAGCAAAAAAAGACAAACGTCCAGCTTATGCTGTCACAGCTAAAGTGCCAGCGGGGAAAAGTGATGCTGGTCCTCACTGCCTCCTGGAAACCTTCAAATGCCCCAGACAATTTGGCCCTCTCTGCTTTCCTGAGGACTCTATCCGCAAAAGCACCTTTTTTCACTTTCGGCGCTCTCTGGAGCAAAAAAGACAAACGTCCAGCTTTTGCTGCCACAGCAAAGGTGCCAGCGGGGAAAAGTGATGCTGGTCCTCACTGCCTCCTGGAACCCCTTCAAATGCCCCAGACAATTTGGCCCTCTCTGCTTTCCTGAGGACTCTATCCTCAAAAGCACCTTTTTTCACTTTCGGCGCTCTCTGGAGCAAAAAAGACAAACGTCCAGCTTTTGCTGCCACAACAATGGTGCCAGCGGGGAAAAGTGATGCTGCTTCTCACTGCCTCCTGGAACCCCTTTAAATGCCCCAGACAATTTGGCCCTCTCTGCTTTCCTGCGGACTCTATCCTCAAAAGCACCTTTTTTCACTTTCGGCGCTCTCTGGTGCAAAAAAGACAAACGTCCAGCTTTTGCTGCCACAGCAAAGGTGCCAGAGGGGAAAAGTGATGCTGGTTCTCACTGCCTCCTGGAACCCCTTTAAATGCCCCAGACAATTTGGCCCTCTCTGCTTTCCTGAGGACTCTATCCTCAAAAGAACCTTTTTTCACTTTTGGCGCTGCCTGGAGCAAAAAAGACAAACGTCCAGCTTATGCTGCCACAGCTAAAGTGCCAGCGGGGAAAAGTGATGCTGGTCCTCACTGCCTCCTGGAACCCCTTCAAATGCCCCAGACAATTTGGCCCTCTCTGCTTTCCTGAGGACTCTATCCGCAAAAGCACCTTTTTTCACTTTCGGCGCTCTCTGGAGCAAAAAAGACAAACGTCCAGCTTTTGCTGCCACAGCAAAGGTGCCAGCGGGGAAAAGTGATGCTGGTCCTCACTGCCTCCTGGAACCCCTTCAAATGCCCCAGACAATTTGGCCCTCTCTGCTTTCCTGAGGACTCTATCCTCAAAAGCACCTTTTTTCACTTTCGGCGCTCTCTGGAGCAAAAAAGACAAACGTCCAGCTTTTGCTGCCACAACAATGGTGCCAGCGGGGAAAAGTGATGCTGCTTCTCACTGCCTCCTGGAACCCCTTTAAATGCCCCAGACAATTTGGCCCTCTCTGCTTTCCTGCGGACTCTATCCTCAAAAGCACCTTTTTTCACTTTCGGCGCTCTCTGGTGCAAAAAAGACAAACGTCCAGCTTTTGCTGCCACAGCAAAGGTGCCAGAGGGGAAAAGTGATGCTGGTTCTCACTGCCTCCTGGAACCCCTTTAAATGCCCCAGACAATTTGGCCCTCTCTGCTTTCCTGAGGACTCTATCCTCAAAAGAACCTTTTTTCACTTTCGGCGCTGTCTGGAGCAAAAAAGACAAACGTCCAGCTTTTGCTGCCACAGCTAAAGTGCCAGCGGGGAAAAGTGATGCTGGTCCTCACTGCCTCCTGGAACCTCTTCAAATGCCCCAGACAATTTGGCCCTCTCTGCTTTCCTGAGGACTCTATCCTCAAAAGCACCTTTTTTCACTTTCGGCGCTCTCTGGAGCAAAAAAGACAAACGTCCAGCTTTTGCTGCCACAGCAAAGGTGCCAGCGGGGATAAGTGATGCTGCTTCTCACTGCCTCCTGGAACCCCTTTAAATGCCCCAGACAATTTGGCCCTCTCTGCTTTCCTGAGGACTCTATCCTCAAAAGAACCTTTTTTCACTTTCGGCGCTGTCTGGAGCAAAAAAGACAAACGTCCAGATTTTGCTGCCACAGCTAAAGTGCCAGCGGGGAAAAGTGATGCTGGTCCTCACTGCCTCCTGGAACCCCTTCAAATGCCGCAGACAATTTGGCCCTCTCTGCTTTCCTGAGGACTCTATCCTCAAAAGCACCTTTTTTCACTTTCGGCGCTGTCTGGAGCAAAAAAGACAAACGTCCAGCTTTTGCTGCCACAGCAAAGGTGCCAGCGGGAAAAAGTGATGCTGGTTCTCACTGCCTCCTGGAACCCCTTTAAATGCCCCAGACAATTTGGCCCTCTCTGCTTTCCTGAGGACTCTATCCTCAAAAGCACCTTTTTTCACTTTCGGCGCTCTCTGGAGCAAAAAAAGACAAACGTCCAGATTTTGCTGCCACAGCAAAGGTGCCAGCGGGGAAAAGTGATGCTGGTTCTCACTGCCTCGTGGAACCTTTTCAAATGCCCCAGACAATTTGGCCCTCTCTGCTTTCCTGAGGACTCTATCCGCAAAAGCACCTTTTTTCACTTTCGGCGCTGTCTGGAGCAAAAAAGACAAACGTCCAGATTTTGCTGCCACAGCTAAAGTGCCAGCGGGGAAAAGTGAAGCTGGTCCTCACTGCCTCCTGGAACCCCTTCAAATGCCCCAGACAATTTGGCCCTCTCTGCTTTCCTGAGGACTCTATCCGCAAAAGCACCTTTTTTCACTTTCGGCGCTGTCTGGAGCAAAAAAGACAAACGTCCAGCTTTTGCTGCCACAGCAAAGGTGCCAGCGGGGAAAAGTGATGCTGGTCCTCACTGCCTCCTGGAACCCCTTCAAATGCCCCAGACAATTTGGCCCTCTCTGCTTTCCTGCGGACTCTATCCTCAAAAGCACCTTTTTTCACTTTCGGCGCTGTCTGGAGCAAAAAAGACAAACGTCCAGATTTTACTGCCACAGCTAAAGTGCCAGCGGGGAAAAGTGATGCTGGTCCTCACTGCCTCCTGGAACCCCTTCAAATGCCCCAGACAATTTGGCCCTCTCTGCTTTCCTGAGGACTCTATCCGCAAAAGCACCTTTTTTCACTTTCGGCGCTGTCTGGAGCAAAAAAGACAAACGTCCAGCTTTTGCTGCCACAGCAAAGGTGCCAGCGGGGAAAAGTGATGCTGGTCCTCACTGCCTCCTGGAACCCCTTCAAATGCCCCAGACTATTTGGCCCTCTCTGCTTTCCTGAGGACTCTATCCGCAAAAGCACCTTTTTTCACTTTCGGCGCTGTCTGGAGCAAAAAAGACAAACGTCCAGCTTTTGCTGCCACAGCAAAGGTGCCAGCGGGGAAAAGTGATGCTGGTCCTCACTGCCTCCTGGAACCCCTTCAAATGCCCCAGACAATTTGGCCCTCTCTGCTTTCCTGAGGACTCTATCCGCAAAAGCACCTTTTTTCACTTTCGGCGCTGTCTGGAGCAAAAAAGACAAACGTCCAGCTTTTGCTGCCACAGTAAAGGTGCCAGCGGGGAAAAGTGATGCTGGTCCTCACTGCCTCCTGGAACCCCTTCAAATGCCCCAGACAATTTGGCCCTCTCTGCTTTCCTGAGGACTCTATCCTCAAAAGCACCTTTTTTCACTTTTGGCGCTGCCTGGAGCAAAAAAGACAAACGTCCAGCTTATGCTGCCACAGCTAAAGTGCCAGCGGGGAAAAGTGATGCTGGTCCTCACTGCCTCCTGGAACCCCTTCAAATGCCCCAGACAATTTGGCCCTCTCTGCTTTCCTGAGGACTCTATCCGCAAAAGCACCTTTTTTCACTTTCGGCGCTCTCTGGAGCAAAAAAGACAAACGTCCAGCTTTTGCTGCCACAGCAAAGGTGCCAGCGGGGAAAAGTGATGCTGGTCCTCACTGCCTCCTGGAACCCCTTCAAATGCCCCAGACAATTTGGCCCTCTCTGCTTTCCTGAGGACTCTATCCTCAAAAGCACCTTTTTTCACTTTCGGCGCTCTCTGGAGCAAAAAAGACAAACGTCCAGCTTTTGCTGCCACAACAATGGTGCCAGCGGGGAAAAGTGATGCTGCTTCTCACTGCCTCCTGGAACCCCTTTAAATGCCCCAGACAATTTGGCCCTCTCTGCTTTCCTGCGGACTCTATCCTCAAAAGCACCTTTTTTCACTTTCGGCGCTCTCTGGTGCAAAAAAGACAAACGTCCAGCTTTTGCTGCCACAGCAAAGGTGCCAGAGGGGAAAAGTGATGCTGGTTCTCACTGCCTCCTGGAACCCCTTTAAATGCCCCAACAATTTGGCCCTCTCTGCTTTCCTGAGGACTCTATCCTCAAAAGAACCTTTTTTCACTTTCGGCGCTGTCTGGAGCAAAAAAGACAAACGTCCAGCTTTTGCTGCCACAGCTAAAGTGCCAGCGGGGAAAAGTGATGCTGGTCCTCACTGCCTCCTGGAACCTCTTCAAATGCCCCAGACAATTTGGCCCTCTCTGCTTTCCTGAGGACTCTATCCTCAAAAGCACCTTTTTTCACTTTCAGCGCTGTCTGGAGCAAAAAAGACAAACGTCCAGCTTTTGCTGCCACAGCAAAGGTGCCAGCGGGGAAAAGTGATGCTGGTTCTCACTGCCTCCTGGAACCCCTTTAAATGCCCCAGACAATTTGGCCCTCTCTGCTTTCCTGAGGACTCTATCCGCAAAAGCAACTTTTTTCACTTTCGGCGCTCTCTGGAGCAAAAAAGACAAACGTCCAGCTTTTGCTGCCACAGCAAAGGTGCCAGAGGGGAAAAGTGATGCTTGTTCTAACTGCCTCCTGGAACCCCTTCAAATGCCGCAGACAATTTGGCCCTCTCTGCTTTCCTGAGGACTCTATCCTCAAAAGCACCTTTTTTCACTTTCCGCGCTGTCTGGAGCAAAAAAGACAAACGTCCAGATTTTGCTGCCACAGCTAAAGTGCCAGCGGGGAAAAGTGATGCTGGTTCTCACTGCCTCGTGGAACCTTTTCAAATGCCCCAGACAATTTGGCCCTCTCTGCTTTCCTGAGGACTCTATCCTCAAAAGCACCTTTTTTCACTTTCGGCGCTCTCTGGAGCAAAAAAGACAAACGTCCAGCTTTTGCTGTTACAGCTAAAGTGCCAGCGGGGAAAAGTGATGCTGGTCCTCACTGCCTCCTGGAACCCCTTCAAATGCCCCAGACAATTTGGCCCTCTCTGCTTTCCTGAGGATTCTATCCTCAAAAGCACTTTTTTTCACTTTCGGCGCTGTCTGGAGCAAAAAAGACAAACGTCCAGCTTTTGCTGCCACAGCAAAGGTGCCAGCGGGGAAAAGTGATGCTGGTCCTCACTGCCTCCTGGAACCCCTTCAAATGCCCCAGACAATTTGGCCCTCTCTGCTTTCCTGAGGACTCTATCCTCAAAAGCACCTTTTTTCACTTTCGGCGCTGTCTGGAGCAAAAAAGAAAAACGTCCAGCTTTTGCTGCCACAGCTAAAGTGCCAGCGGGGAAAAGTGATGCTGGTCCTCACTGCCTCCTGGAACCCCTTCAAATGCCCCAGACAATTTGGCCCTCTCTGCTTTCCTGAGGACTCTATCCGCAAAAGCACCTTTTTTCACTTTCGGCGCTCTCTGGAGCAAAAAAGACAAACGTCCAGCTTTTGCTGCCACAGAAAAGGTGCCAGCGGGGAAAAGTGATGCTGCTTCTCACTGCCTCCTGGAACCCCTTCAAATGCCCCAGACAATTTGGCCCTCTCTGCTTTCCTGAGGACTCTATCCGCAAAAGCACCTTTTTTCACTTTCGGCGCTCTCTGGAGCAAAAAAGACAAACGTCCAGCTTTTGCTGCCACAGCAAAGGTGCCAGAGAGGAAAAGTGATGCTGGTTCTAACTGCCTCCTGGAACCCCTTTAAATGCCCCAGACAATTTGGCCCTCTCTGCTTTCCTGAGGACTCTATCCTCAAAAGCACCTTTTTTCACTTTCGGCGCTCTCTGGAGCAAAAAAGACAAACGTCCAGCTTTTGTTGCCACAGCAAAGGTGCCAGCGGGGAAAAGTGATGCTGGTCCTCACTGCCTCCTGGAACCCCTTCAAATGCCCCAGACAATTTGGCCCTCTCTGCTTTCCTGAGGACTCTATCCTCAAAAGCACCTTTTTTCACTTTCGGCGCTCTCTGGAGCAAAAAAGACAAACGTCCAGCTTTTGCTGCCACAGCAAAGGTGCCAGCGGGGATAAGTGATGCTGCTTCTCACTGCCTCCTTGAACCCCTTTAAATGCCCCAGACAATTTGGCCCTCTCTGCTTTCCTGAGGACTCTATCCTCAAAAGCACCTCTTTTCACTTTCCGCGCTGTCTGGAGCAAAAAAGACAAACGTCCAGATTTTGCTGCCACAGCTAAAGTGCCAGCGGGGAAAAGTGATGCTGGTCCTCACTGCCTCCTGGAACCCCTTCAAATGCGCCAGACAATTTGGCCCTCTCTGCTTTCCTGAGGACTCTATCCGCAAAAGCACCTTTTTTCACTCTCGGCGGCGTATGGAGCAAAAAAGACAAACGTCCAGCTTTTGCTGCCACAGCAAAGGTGCCAGCGGGGAAAAGTTATGCTGCTTCTCACTGCCTCCTGGAACCCCTTCAAATGCCCCAGACAATTTGGCCCTCTCTGCTTTCCTGAGGACTCTATCCGCAAAAGCACCTTTTTCAGTTTTGCCGCTCTCTGGAGCAAAAAAGACAAACGTCCAGCTTTTGCTGCCACAGCAAAGGTGCCAGCGGGGAAGAGAGATGCTGGTTCTCACTGCCTCCTGGAAGCCCTTTAAATGCCCCAGACAATTTGGCCCTCTCTGCTTTCCTGAGGACTCTATCCTCAAAAGCACCTTTTTTCACTTTTGGCGCTGCCTGGAGCAAAAAAGACAAACGTCCAGCTTTTGCTGCCACAGCTAAAGTGCCAGCGGGGAAAAGTGATGCTGGTCCTCACTGCCTCCTGGAACCCCTTCAAATGCCCCAGACAATTTGGCCCTCTCTGCTTTCCTGAGGACTATATCCTCAAAAGCACCTCTTTTCACTTTCGGCGCTGTCTGGAGCAAAAAAGACAAACGTCCAGATTTTGCTGCCACAGCTAAAGTGCCAGCGGGGAAAAGTGATGCTGGTCCTCACTGCCTCCTGGAACCCCTTCAAATGCCCCAGACAATTTGGCCCTGTCTGCTTTCCTGAGGACTCTATCCGCAAAAGCACCTTTTTTCACTTTCGGCGCTCTCTGGAGCAAAAAAGACAAACGTCCAGCTTTTGCTGCCACAGCAAAGGTGCCAGCGGGGAAAAGTGATGCTGCTTCTCACTGCCTCCTGGAACCCCTTTAAATGCCCCAGACAATTTGGCCCTCTCTGCTTTCCTGAGGACTCTATCCGCAAAAGCACCTTTTTCAGTTTTGCCGCTCTCTGGAGCAAAAAAGACAAACGTCCAGCTTTTGCTGCCACAGCAAAGGTGCCAGCGGGGAAAAGTGATGCTGGTCCTCTCTGCCTCCTGGAACCCCTTCAAATGCCCCAGACAATTTGGCCCTCTCTGCTTTCCTGCGGACTCTATCCTCAAAAGCACCTTTTTTCACTTTCGGCGAAGTCTGGAGCAAAAAAGACAAACGTCCAGCTTTTGCTGCCACAGCTAAAGTGCCAGCGGGGAAAAGTGATGCTGGTTCTCACTGCCTCCTGGAACCTTTTCAAATGCTCCAGACAATTTGGCCCTCTCTGCTTTCCTGAGGACTCTATCCTCAAAAGCACCTTTTTTCACTTTCGGCGCTCTCTGGAGCAAAAAAGACAAACGTCCAGCTTTTGCTGCCACAGCAAAGGTGCCAGCGGGGAAAAGTGATGCTGGTCCTCACTGCCTCCTGGAACCCCTTCAAATGCCCCAGACAATTTGGCCCTCTCTGCTTTCCTGAGGACTCTATCCTCAAAAGCACCTTTTTTCACTTTTGGCGCTCTCTGGAGCAAAAAAGACAAATGTCCAGCTTTTACTGCCACAGCTAAAGTGCCAGCGGGGAAAAGTGATGCTGGTCCTCACTGCCTCCTGGAACCCCTTCAAATGCCCCAGACAATTTGGCCCTCTCTGCTTTCCTGAGGACTCTATCCTCAAAAGCACCTTTTTTCACTTTCGGCGCTGTCTGGAGCAAAAAAGACAAACGTCCAGCTTTTGCTGCCACAGCAAAGGTGCCAGCGGGGAAAAGTGATGCTGGTCCTCACTGCCTCCTGGAACCCCTTCAAATGCCCCAGACAATTTGGCCCTCTCTGCTTTCCTGAGGACTCTATCCGCAAAAGCACCTTTTTTCACTTTCGGCGCTGTCTGGAGCAAAAAAGACAAACGTCCAGCTTTTGCTGCCACAGTAAAGGTGCCAGCGGGGAAAAGTGATGCTGGTCCTCACTGCCTCCTGGAACCCCTTCAAATGCCCCAGACAATTTGGCCCTTACTGCTTTCCTGAGGACTCTATCCTCAAAAGCACCTTTTTTCACTTTTGGCGCTGCCTGGAGCAAAAAAGACAAACGTCCAGCTTATGCTGTCACAGCTAAAGTGCCAGCGGGGAAAAGTGATGCTGGTCCTCACTGCCTCCTGGAACCCCTTCAAATGCCCCAGACAATTTGGCCCTCTCTGCTTTCCTGAGGACTCTATCCGCAAAAGCACCTTTTTTCACTTTCGGCGCTCTCTGGAGCAAAAAAGACAAACGTCCAGCTTTTGCTGCCACAGCAAAGGTGCCAGCGGGGAAAAGTGATGCTGGTCCTCACTGCCTCCTGGAACCCCTTCAAATGCTCCAGACAATTTGGCCCTCTCTGCTTTCCTGAGGACTCTATCCTCAAAAGCACCTTTTTTCACTTTCGGCGCTCTCTGGAGCAAAAAAGACAAACGTCCAGCTTTTGCTGCCACAGCAAAGGTGCCAGCGGGGAAAAGTGATGCTGGTCCTCACTGCCTCCTGGAACCCCTTCAAATGCCCCAGACAATTTGGCCCTCTCTGCTTTCCTGAGGACTCTATCCTCAAAAGCACCTTTTTTCACTTTTGGCGCTCTCTGGAGCAAAAAAGACAAATGTCCAGCTTTTACTGCCACAGCTAAAGTGCCAGCGGGGAAAAGTGATGCTGGTCCTCACTGCCTCCTGGAACCCCTTCAAATGCCCCAGACAATTTGGCCCTCTCTGCTTTCCTGAGGACTCTATCCTCAAAAGCACCTTTTTTCACTTTCGGCGCTGTCTGGAGCAAAAAAGACAAACGTCCAGCTTTTGCTGCCACAGCAAAGGTGCCAGCGGGGAAAAGTGATGCTGGTCCTCACTGCCTCCTGGAACCCCTTCAAATGCCCCAGACAATTTGGCCCTCTCTGCTTTCCTGAGGACTCTATCCGCAAAAGCACCTTTTTTCACTTTCGGCGCTGTCTGGAGCAAAAAAGACAAACGTCCAGCTTTTGCTGCCACAGTAAAGGTGCCAGCGGGGAAAAGTGATGCTGGTCCTCACTGCCTCCTGGAACCCCTTCAAATGCCCCAGACAATTTGGCCCTCTCTGCTTTCCTGAGGACTCTATCCTCAAAAGCACCTTTTTTCACTTTTGGCGCTGCCTGGAGCAAAAAAGACAAACGTCCAGCTTATGCTGTCACAGCTAAAGTGCCAGCGGGGAAAAGTGATGCTGGTCCTCACTGCCTCCTGGAACCCCTTCAAATGCCCCAGACAATTTGGCCCTCTCTGCTTTCCTGAGGACTCTATCCGCAAAAGCACCTTTTTTCACTTTCGGCGCTCTCTGGAGCAAAAAAGACAAACGTCCAGCTTTTGCTGCCACAGCAAAGGTGCCAGCGGGGAAAAGTGATGCTGGTCCTCACTGCCTCCTGGAACCCCTTCAAATGCTCCAGACAATTTGGCCCTCTCTGCTTTCCTGAGGACTCTATCCTCAAAAGCACCTTTTTTCACTTTCGGCGCTCTCTGGAGCAAAAAAGACAAACGTCCAGCTTTTGCTGCCACAACAATGGTGCCAGCGGGGAAAAGTGATGCTGCTTCTCACTGCCTCCTGGAACCCCTTTAAATGCCCCAGACAATTTGGCCCTCTCTGCTTTCCTGCGGACTCTATCCTCAAAAGCACCTTTTTTCACTTTCGGCGCTCTCTGGTGCAAAAAAGACAAACGTCCAGCTTTTGCTGCCACAGCAAAGGTGCCAGAGGGGAAAAGTGATGCTGGTTCTCACTGCCTCCTGGAACCCCTTTAAATGCCCCAGACAATTTGGCCCTCTCTGCTTTCCTGAGGACTCTATCCTCAAAAGAACCTTTTTTCACTTTCGGCGCTGTCTGGAGCAAAAAAGACAAACGTCCAGCTTTTGCTGCCACAGCTAAAGTGCCAGCGGGGAAAAGTGATGCTGGTCCTCACTGCCTCCTGGAACCCCTTTAAATGCCCCAGACAATTTGGCCCTCTCTGCTTTCCTGAGGACTCTATCCTCAAAAGCACCTTTTTTCACTTTTGGCGCTGTCTGGAGCAAAAAAGACAAACGTCCAGCTTTTCCTGCCACAGCAAAGGTGCCAGCGGGGAAAAGTGATGCTGGTTCTCACTGCCTCCTGGAACCCCTTTAAATGCCCCATACAATTTGGCCCTCTCTGCTTTCCTGCGGACTCTATCCTCAAAAGCACCTTTTTTCACTTTCGGCGCTCTCTGGAGCAAAAAAGACAAACGTCCAGCTTTTGCTGTTACAGCTAAAGTGCCAGCGGGGAAAAGTGATGCTGGTCCTCACTGCCTCCTGGAACCCCTTCAAATGCCCCAGACAATTTGGCCCTCTCTGCTTTCCTGAGGACTCTATCCGCAAAAGCACCTTTTTCAGTTTTGCCGCTCTCTGGAGCAAAAAAGACAAACGTCCAGCTTTTGCTGCCACAGCAAAGGTGCCAGCGGGGAAGAGAGATGCTGGTTCTCACTGCCTCCTGGAAGCCCTTTAAATGCCCCATACAATTTGGCCCTCTCTGCTTTCCTGAGGACTCTATCATCAAAAGCACCTTTTTTCACTTTTGGCGCTGCCTGGAGCAAAAAAGACAAACGTCCAGCTTTTGCTGCCACAGCTAAAGTGCCAGCGGGGAAAAGTGATGCTGGTCCTCACTGCCTCCTGGAACCCCTTCAAATGCCCCAGACAATTTGGCCCTCTCTGCTTTCCTGAGGACTCCATCCGCAAAAGCACCTTTTTTCACTTTCAGCGCTCTCTGGAGCAAAAAAGACAAACGTCCAGCTTTTGCTGCCACAGCAAAGGTGCCAGCGGGGAAAAGTGATGCTGGTCCTCACTGCCTCCTGGAACCCCTTCAAATGCCCCAGACAATTTGGCCCTCTCTGCTTTCCTGCGGACTCTATCCTCAAAAGCACCTTTTTTCACTTTCGGCGCTGTCTGGAGCAAAAAAGACAAACGTCCAGATTTTACTGCCACAGCTAAAGTGCCAGCGGGGAAAAGTGATGCTGGTTCTCACTGCCTCCTGGAACCTTTTCAAATGCCCCAGACAATTTGGCCCTCTCTGCTTTCCTGAGGACTCTATCCTCAAAAGCACCTTTTTTCACTTTTGGCGCTCTCTGGAGCAAAAAAGACAAACGTCCAGCTTTTGCTGCCACAGCAAAGGTGCCAGCGGGGAAATGTGATGCTGGTCCTCACTGCCTCCTGGAACCCCTTCAAATGCCCCAGACAATTTGGCCCTCTCTGCTTTCCTGAGGACTCTATCCGCAAAAGCACCTTTTTTCACTTTCGGCGCTGTCTGGAGCAAAAAAGGCAAACGTCCAGATTTTGCTGCCACAGCTAAAGTGCCAGCGGGGAAAAGTGATGCTGGTCCTCACTGCCTCCTGGAACCCCTTCAAATGCCCCAGACAATTTGGCCCTCTCTGCTTTCCTGAGGACTCTATCCGCAAAAGCACCTTTTTTCACTTTCGGCGCTGTCTGGAGCAAAAAAGACAAACGTCCAGCTTTTGCTGCCACAGCAAAGGTGCCAGCGGGGAAAAGTGATGCTGGTCCTCACTGCCTCCTGGAACCCCTTCAAATGCCCCAGACTATTTGGCCCTCTCTGCTTTCCTGAGGACTCTATCCGCAAAAGCACCTTTTTTCACTTTCGGCGCTGTCTGGAGCAAAAAAGACAAACGTCCAGCTTTTGCTGCCACAGCAAAGGTGCCAGCGGGGAAAAGTGATGCTGGTCCTCACTGCCTCCTGGAACCCCTTCAAATGCCCCAGACAATTTGGCCCTCTCTGCTTTCCTGAGGACTCTATCCGCAAAAGCACCTTTTTTCACTTTCGGCGCTGTCTGGAGCAAAAAAGACAAACGTCCAGCTTTTGCTGCCACAGTAAAGGTGCCAGCGGGGAAAAGTGATGCTGGTCCTCACTGCCTCCTGGAACCCCTTCAAATGCCCCAGACAATTTGGCCCTCTCTGCTTTCCTGAGGACTCTATCCTCAAAAGCACCTTTTTTCACTTTTGGCGCTGCCTGGAGCAAAAAAGACAAACGTCCAGCTTATGCTGCCACAGCTAAAGTGCCAGCGGGGAAAAGTGATGCTGGTCCTCACTGCCTCCTGGAACCCCTTCAAATGCCCCAGACAATTTGGCCCTCTCTGCTTTCCTGAGGACTCTATCCGCAAAAGCACCTTTTTTCACTTTCGGCGCTCTCTGGAGCAAAAAAGACAAACGTCCAGCTTTTGCTGCCACAGCAAAGGTGCCAGCGGGGAAAAGTGATGCTGGTCCTCACTGCCTCCTGGAACCCCTTCAAATGCCCCAGACAATTTGGCCCTCTCTGCTTTCCTGAGGACTCTATCCTCAAAAGCACCTTTTTTCACTTTCGGCGCTCTCTGGAGCAAAAAAGACAAACGTCCAGCTTTTGCTGCCACAACAATGGTGCCAGCGGGGAAAAGTGATGCTGCTTCTCACTGCCTCCTGGAACCCCTTTAAATGCCCCAGACAATTTGGCCCTCTCTGCTTTCCTGCGGACTCTATCCTCAAAAGCACCTTTTTTCACTTTCGGCGCTCTCTGGTGCAAAAAAGACAAACGTCCAGCTTTTGCTGCCACAGCAAAGGTGCCAGAGGGGAAAAGTGATGCTGGTTCTCACTGCCTCCTGGAACCCCTTTAAATGCCCCAGACAATTTGGCCCTCTCTGCTTTCCTGAGGACTCTATCCTCAAAAGAACCTTTTTTCACTTTCGGCGCTGTCTGGAGCAAAAAAGACAAACGTCCAGCTTTTGCTGCCACAGCTAAAGTGCCAGCGGGGAAAAGTGATGCTGGTCCTCACTGCCTCCTGGAACCTCTTCAAATGCCCCAGACAATTTGGCCCTCTCTACTTTCCTGAGGACTCTATCCTCAAAAGCACCTTTTTTCACTTTCAGCGCTGTCTGGAGCAAAAAAGACAAACGTCCAGCTTTTGCTGCCACAGCAAAGGTGCCAGCGGGGAAAAGTGATGCTGGTTCTCACTGCCTCCTGGAACCCCTTTAAATGCCCCAGACAATTTGGCCCTCTCTGCTTTCCTGAGGACTCTATCCTCAAAAGCACCTTTTTTCACTTTCGGCGCTCTCTGGAGCAAAAAAGACAAACGTCCAGCTTTTGCTGCCACAGCAAAGGTGCCAGCGGGGATAAGTGATGCTGCTTCTCACTGCCTCCTGGAACCCCTTTAAATGCCCCAGACAATTTGGCCCTCTCTGCTTTCCTGAGGACTCTATCCTCAAAAGAACCTTTTTTCACTTTCGGCGCTGTCTGGAGCAAAAAAGACAAACGTCCAGATTTTGCTGCCACAGCTAAAGTGCCAGCGGGGAAAAGTGATGCTGGTCCTCACTGCCTCCTGGAACCCCTTCAAATGCCGCAGACAATTTGGCCCTCTCTGCTTTCCTGAGGACTCTATCCTCAAAAGCACCTTTTTTCACTTTCGGCGCTGTCTGGAGCAAAAAAGACAAACGTCCAGCTTTTGCTGCCACAGCAAAGGTGCCAGCGGGGAAAAGTGATGCTGGTTCTCACTGCCTCCTGGAACCCCTTTAAATGCCCCAGACAATTTGGCCCTCTCTGCTTTCCTGAGGACTCTATCCTCAAAAGCACCTTTTTTCACTTTCGGCGCTCTCTGGAGCAAAAAAGACAAACGTCCAGATTTTGCTGCCACAGCAAAGGTGCCAGCGGGGAAAAGTGATGCTGGTTCTCACTGCCTCGTGGAACCTTTTCAAATGCCCCAGACAATTTGGCCCTCTCTGCTTTCCTGAGGACTCTATCCGCAAAAGCACCTTTTTTCACTTTCGGCGCTGTCTGGAGCAAAAAAGACAAACGTCCAGATTTTGCTGCCACAGCTAAAGTGCCAGCGGGGAAAAGTGATGCTGGTCCTCACTGCCTCCTGGAACCCCTTCAAATGCCCCAGACAATTTGGCCCTCTCTGCTTTCCTGAGGACTCTATCCGCAAAAGCACCTTTTTTCACTTTCGGCGCTCTCTGGAGCAAAAAAGACAAACGTCCAGCTTTTGCTGCCACAGCAAAGGTGCCAGCGGGGAAAAGTGATGCTGGTCCTCACTGCCTCCTGGAACCCCTTCAAATGCCCCAGACAATTTGGCCCTCTCTGCTTTCCTGCGGACTCTATCCTCAAAAGCACCTTTTTTCACTTTCGGCGCTGTCTGGAGCAAAAAAGACAAACGTCCAGATTTTACTGCCACAGCTAAAGTGCCAGCGGGGAAAAGTGATGCTGGTCCTCACTGCCTCCTGGAACCCCTTCAAATGCCCCAGACAATTTGGCCCTCTCTGCTTTCCTGAGGACTCTATCCGCAAAAGCACCTTTTTTCACTTTCGGCGCTGTCTGGAGCAAAAAAGACAAACGTCCAGCTTTTGCTGCCACAGCAAAGGTGCCAGCGGGGAAAAGTGATGCTGGTCCTCACTGCCTCCTGGAACCCCTTCAAATGCCCCAGACTATTTGGCCCTCTCTGCTTTCCTGAGGACTCTATCCGCAAAAGCACCTTTTTTCACTTTCGGCGCTGTCTGGAGCAAAAAAGACAAACGTCCAGCTTTTGCTGCCACAGCAAAGGTGCCAGCGGGGAAAAGTGATGCTGGTCCTCACTGCCTCCTGGAACCCCTTCAAATGCCCCAGACAATTTGGCCCTCTCTGCTTTCCTGAGGACTCTATCCGCAAAAGCACCTTTTTTCACTTTCGGCGCTGTCTGGAGCAAAAAAGACAAACGTCCAGCTTTTGCTGCCACAGTAAAGGTGCCAGCGGGGAAAAGTGATGCTGGTCCTCACTGCCTCCTGGAACCCCTTCAAATGCCCCAGACAATTTGGCCCTCTCTGCTTTCCTGAGGACTCTATCCTCAAAAGCACCTTTTTTCACTTTTGGCGCTGCCTGGAGCAAAAAAGACAAACGTCCAGCTTATGCTGCCACAGCTAAAGTGCCAGCGGGGAAAAGTGATGCTGGTCCTCACTGCCTCCTGGAACCCCTTCAAATGCCCCAGACAATTTGGCCCTCTCTGCTTTCCTGAGGACTCTATCCGCAAAAGCACCTTTTTTCACTTTCGGCGCTCTCTGGAGCAAAAAAGACAAACGTCCAGCTTTTGCTGCCACAGCAAAGGTGCCAGCGGGGAAAAGTGATGCTGGTCCTCACTGCCTCCTGGAACCCCTTCAAATGCCCCAGACAATTTGGCCCTCTCTGCTTTCCTGAGGACTCTATCCTCAAAAGCACCTTTTTTCACTTTCGGCGCTCTCTGGAGCAAAAAAGACAAACGTCCAGCTTTTGCTGCCACAACAATGGTGCCAGCGGGGAAAAGTGATGCTGCTTCTCACTGCCTCCTGGAACCCCTTTAAATGCCCCAGACAATTTGGCCCTCTCTGCTTTCCTGCGGACTCTATCCTCAAAAGCACCTTTTTTCACTTTCGGCGCTCTCTGGTGCAAAAAAGACAAACGTCCAGCTTTTGCTGCCACAGCAAAGGTGCCAGAGGGGAAAAGTGATGCTGGTTCTCACTGCCTCCTGGAACCCCTTTAAATGCCCCAGACAATTTGGCCCTCTCTGCTTTCCTGAGGACTCTATCCTCAAAAGAACCTTTTTTCACTTTCGGCGCTGTCTGGAGCAAAAAAGACAAACGTCCAGCTTTTGCTGCCACAGCTAAAGTGCCAGCGGGGAAAAGTGATGCTGGTCCTCACTGCCTCCTGGAACCTCTTCAAATGCCCCAGACAATTTGGCCCTCTCTGCTTTCCTGAGGACTCTATCCTCAAAAGCACCTTTTTTCACTTTCAGCGCTGTCTGGAGCAAAAAAGACAAACGTCCAGCTTTTGCTGCCACAGCAAAGGTGCCAGCGGGGAAAAGTGATGCTGGTTCTCACTGCCTCCTGGAACCCCTTTAAATGCCCCAGACAATTTGGCCCTCTCTGCTTTCCTGAGGACTCTATCCTCAAAAGCACCTTTTTTCACTTTCGGCGCTCTCTGGAGCAAAAAAGACAAACGTCCAGCTTTTGCTGCCACAGCAAAGGTGCCAGCGGGGATAAGTGATGCTGCTTCTCACTGCCTCCTGGAACCCCTTTAAATGCCCCAGACAATTTGGCCCTCTCTGCTTTCCTGAGGACTCTATCCTCAAAAGAACCTTTTTTCACTTTCGGCGCTGTCTGGAGCAAAAAAGACAAACGTCCAGATTTTGCTGCCACAGCTAAAGTGCCAGCGGGGAAAAGTGATGCTGGTCCTCACTGCCTCCTGGAACCCCTTCAAATGCCGCAGACAATTTGGCCCTCTCTGCTTTCCTGAGGACTCTATCCTCAAAAGCACCTTTTTTCACTTTCGGCGCTGTCTGGAGCAAAAAAGACAAACGTCCAGCTTTTGCTGCCACAGCAAAGGTGCCAGCGGGGAAAAGTGATGCTGGTTCTCACTGCCTCCTGGAACCCCTTTAAATGCCCCAGACAATTTGGCCCTCTCTGCTTTCCTGCGGACTCTATCCTCAAAAGCACCTTTTTTCACTTTCGGCGCTCTCTGGAGCAAAAAAGACAAACGTCCAGATTTTGCTGCCACAGCTAAAGTGCCAGCGGGGAAAAGTGATGCTGGTTCTCACTGCCTCGTGGAACCTTTTCAAATGCCCCAGACAATTTGGCCCTCTCTGCTTTCCTGAGGACTCTATCCGCAAAAGCACCTTTTTTCACTTTCGGCGCTGTCTGGAGCAAAAAAGACAAACGTCCAGCTTTTGCTGCCACAGCTAAAGTGCCAGCGGGGAAAAGTGAAGCTGGTCCTCACTGCCTCCTGGAACCCCTTCAAATGCCCCAGACAATTTGGCCCTCTCTGGTTTCCTGAGGACTCTATCCGCAAAAGCACCTTTTTTCACTTTCGGCGCTGTCTGGAGCAAAAAAGACAAACGTCCAGCTTTTGCTGCCACAGCAAAGGTGCCAGCGGGGAAAAGTGATGCTGGTCCTCACTGCCTCGTGGAACCTTTTCAAATGCCCCAGACAATTTGGCCCTCTCTGCTTTCCTGAGGACTCTATCCGCAAAAGCACCTTTTTTCACTTTCGGCGCTGTCTGGAGCAAAAAAGACAAACGTCCAGCTTTTGCTGCCACAGCAAAGGTGCCAGCGGGGATAAGTGATGCTGGTCCTCACTGCCTCCTGGAACCCCTTTAAATGCCCCAGACAATTTGGCCCTCTCTGCTTTCCTGAGGACTCTATCCTCAAAAGCACCTCTTTTCACTTTCCGCGCTGTCTGGAGCAAAAAAGACAAACGTCCAGATTTTGCTGCCACAGCTAAAGTGCCAGCGGGGAAAAGTGATGCTGGTCCTCACTGCCTCCTGGAACCCCTTCAAATGCGCCAGACAATTTGGCCCTCTCTGCTTTCCTGAGGACTCTATCCGCAAAAGCACCTTTTTTCACTCTCGGCGGCGTATGGAGCAAAAAAGACAAACGTCCAGCTTTTGCTGCCACAGCAAAGGTGCCAGCGGGGAAAAGTGATGCTGCTTCTCACTGCCTCCTGGAACCCCTTCAAATGCCCCAGACAATTTGGCCCTCTCTGCTTTCCTGAGGACTCTATCCGCAAAAGCACCTTTTTCAGTTTTGCCGCTCTCTGGAGCAAAAAAGACAAACGTCCAGCTTTTGCTGCCACAGCAAAGGTGCCAGCGGGGAAGAGAGATGCTGGTTCTCACTGCCTCCTGGAAGCCCTTTAAATGCCCCATACAATTTGGCCCTCTCTGCTTTCCTGAGGACTCTATCATCAAAAGCACCTTTTTTCACTTTTGGCGCTGCCTGGAGCAAAAAAGACAAACGTCCAGCTTTTGCTGCCACAGCTAAAGTGCCAGCGGGGAAAAGTGATGCTGGTCCTCACTGCCTCCTGGAACCCCTTCAAATGCCCCAGACAATTTGGCCCTCTCTGCTTTCCTGAGGACTCCATCCGCAAAAGCACCTTTTTTCACTTTCAGCGCTCTCTGGAGCAAAAAAGACAAACGTCCAGCTTTTGCTGCCACAGCAAAGGTGCCAGCGGGGAAAAGTGATGCTGGTCCTCACTGCCTCCTGGAACCCCTTCAAATGCCCCAGACAATTTGGCCCTCTCTGCTTTCCTGCGGACTCTATCCTCAAAAGCACCTTTTTTCACTTTCGGCGCTGTCTGGAGCAAAAAAGACAAACGTCCAGATTTTACTGCCACAGCTAAAGTGCCAGCGGGGAAAAGTGATGCTGGTCCTCACTGCCTCCTGGAACCTTTTCAAATGCCCCAGACAATTTGGCCCTCTCTGCTTTCCTGAGGACTCTATCCTCAAAAGCACCTTTTTTCACTTTTGGCCCTCTCTGGAGCAAAAAAGGCAAACGTCCAGATTTTGCTGCCACAGCTAAAGTGCCAGCGGGGAAAAGTGATGCTGGTCCTCACTGCCTCCTGGAACCCCTTCAAATGCCCCAGACAATTTGGCCCTCTCTGCTTTCCTGAGGACTCTATCCGCAAAAGCACCTTTTTTCACTTTCGGCGCTGTCTGGAGCAAAAAAGACAAACGTCCAGCTTTTGCTGCCACAGCAAAGGTGCCAGCGGGGAAAAGTGATGCTGGTCCTCACTGCCTCCTGGAACCCCTTCAAATGCCCCAGACTATTTGGCCCTCTCTGCTTTCCTGAGGACTCTATCCGCAAAAGCACCTTTTTTCACTTTCGGCGCTGTCTGGAGCAAAAAAGACAAACGTCCAGCTTTTGCTGCCACAGCAAAGGTGCCAGCGGGGAAAAGTGATGCTGGTCCTCACTGCCTCCTGGAACCCCTTCAAATGCCCCAGACAATTTGGCCCTCTCTGCTTTCCTGAGGACTCTATCCGCAAAAGCACCTTTTTTCACTTTCGGCGCTGTCTGGAGCAAAAAAGACAAACGTCCAGCTTTTGCTGCCACAGTAAAGGTGCCAGCGGGGAAAAGTGATGCTGGTCCTCACTGCCTCCTGGAACCCCTTCAAATGCCCCAGACAATTTGGCCCTCTCTGCTTTCCTGAGGACTCTATCCTCAAAAGCACCTTTTTTCACTTTTGGCGCTGCCTGGAGCAAAAAAGACAAACGTCCAGCTTATGCTGCCACAGCTAAAGTGCCAGCGGGGAAAAGTGATGCTGGTCCTCACTGCCTCCTGGAACCCCTTCAAATGCCCCAGACAATTTGGCCCTCTCTGCTTTCCTGAGGACTCTATCCGCAAAAGCACCTTTTTTCACTTTCGGCGCTCTCTGGAGCAAAAAAGACAAACGTCCAGCTTTTGCTGCCACAGCAAAGGTGCCAGCGGGGAAAAGTGATGCTGGTCCTCACTGCCTCCTGGAACCCCTTCAAATGCCCCAGACAATTTGGCCCTCTCTGCTTTCCTGAGGACTCTATCCTCAAAAGCACCTTTTTTCACTTTCGGCGCTCTCTGGAGCAAAAAAGACAAACGTCCAGCTTTTGCTGCCACAACAATGGTGCCAGCGGGGAAAAGTGATGCTGCTTCTCACTGCCTCCTGGAACCCCTTTAAATGCCCCAGACAATTTGGCCCTCTCTGCTTTCCTGCGGACTCTATCCTCAAAAGCACCTTTTTTCACTTTCGGCGCTCTCTGGTGCAAAAAAGACAAACGTCCAGCTTTTGCTGCCACAGCAAAGGTGCCAGAGGGGAAAAGTGATGCTGGTTCTCACTGCCTCCTGGAACCCCTTTAAATGCCCCAGACAATTTGGCCCTCTCTGCTTTCCTGAGGACTCTATCCTCAAAAGAACCTTTTTTCACTTTCGGCGCTGTCTGGAGCAAAAAAGACAAACGTCCAGATTTTGCTGCCACAGCTAAAGTGCCAGCGGGGAAAAGTGATGCTGGTCCTCACTGCCTCCTGGAACCCCTTCAAATGCCCCAGACAATTTGGCCCTCTCTGCTTTCCTGAAGACTCTATCCTCAAAAGCACCTTTTTTCACTTTCGGCGCTGTCTGGAGCAAAAAAGACAAACGTCCAGCTTTTGC
Source organism: Vanellus vanellus (assembly GCF_965231255.1). Classification (NCBI taxonomy): domain Eukaryota; kingdom Metazoa; phylum Chordata; class Aves; order Charadriiformes; family Charadriidae; genus Vanellus; species Vanellus vanellus. Next base: position 45,934,754 of record NC_138910.1, on the reverse strand, counting down.
TGCCACAGCAAAGGTGCCAGCGGGGAAAAGTGATGCTGGTTCTCACTGCCTCCTGGAACCCCTTTAAATGCCCCAGACAATTTGGCCCTCTCTGCTTTCCTGCGGACTCTATCCTCAAAAGCACCTTTTTTCACTTTCGGCGCTCTCTGGAGCAAAAAAGACAAACGTCCAGATTTTGCTGCCACAGCTAAAGTGCCAGCGGGGAAAAGTGATGCTGGTTCTCACTGCCTCGTGGAACCTTTTCAAATGCCCCAGACAATTTGGCCCTCTCTGCTTTCCTGAGGACTCTATCCGCAAAAGCACCTTTTTTCACTTTCGGCGCTGTCTGGAGCAAAAAAGACAAACGTCCAGCTTTTGCTGCCACAGCTAAAGTGCCAGCGGGGAAAAGTGAAGCTGGTCCTCACTGCCTCCTGGAACCCCTTCAAATGCCCCAGACAATTTGGCCCTCTCTGGTTTCCTGAGGACTCTATCCGCAAAAGCACCTTTTTTCACTTTCGGCGCTGTCTGGAGCAAAAAAGACAAACGTCCAGCTTTTGCTGCCACAGCAAAGGTGCCAGCGGGGAAAAGTGATGCTGGTCCTCACTGCCTCGTGGAACCTTTTCAAATGCCCCAGACAATTTGGCCCTCTCTGCTTTCCTGAGGACTCTATCCGCAAAAGCACCTTTTTTCACTTTCGGCGCTGTCTGGAGCAAAAAAGACAAACGTCCAGCTTTTGCTGCCACAGCAAAGGTGCCAGCGGGGATAAGTGATGCTGGTCCTCACTGCCTCCTGGAACCCCTTTAAATGCCCCAGACAATTTGGCCCTCTCTGCTTTCCTGAGGACTCTATCCTCAAAAGCACCTCTTTTCACTTTCCGCGCTGTCTGGAGCAAAAAAGACAAACGTCCAGATTTTGCTGCCACAGCTAAAGTGCCAGCGGGGAAAAGTGATGCTGGTCCTCACTGCCTCCTGGAACCCCTTCAAATGCGCCAGACAATTTGGCCCTCTCTGCTTTCCTGAGGACTCTATCCGCAAAAGCACCTTTTTTCACTCTCGGCGGCGTATGGAGCAAAAAAGACAAACGTCCAGCTTTTGCTGCCACAGCAAAGGTGCCAGCGGGGAAAAGTGATGCTGCTTCTCACTGCCTCCTGGAACCCCTTCAAATGCCCCAGACAATTTGGCCCTCTCTGCTTTCCTGAGGACTCTATCCGCAAAAGCACCTTTTTCAGTTTTGCCGCTCTCTGGAGCAAAAAAGACAAACGTCCAGCTTTTGCTGCCACAGCAAAGGTGCCAGCGGGGAAGAGAGATGCTGGTTCTCACTGCCTCCTGGAAGCCCTTTAAATGCCCCATACAATTTGGCCCTCTCTGCTTTCCTGAGGACTCTATCATCAAAAGCACCTTTTTTCACTTTTGGCGCTGCCTGGAGCAAAAAAGACAAACGTCCAGCTTTTGCTGCCACAGCTAAAGTGCCAGCGGGGAAAAGTGATGCTGGTCCTCACTGCCTCCTGGAACCCCTTCAAATGCCCCAGACAATTTGGCCCTCTCTGCTTTCCTGAGGACTCCATCCGCAAAAGCACCTTTTTTCACTTTCAGCGCTCTCTGGAGCAAAAAAGACAAACGTCCAGTTTTTGCTGCCACAGCAAAGGTGCCAGCGGGGAAAAGTGATGCTGGTCCTCACTGCCTCCTGGAACCCCTTCAAATGCCCCAGACAATTTGGCCCTCTCTGCTTTCCTGCGGACTCTATCCTCAAAAGCACCTTTTTTCACTTTCGGCGCTGTCTGGAGCAAAAAAGACAAACGTCCAGATTTTACTGCCACAGCTAAAGTGCCAGCGGGGAAAAGTGATGCTGGTCCTCACTGCCTCCTGGAACCTTTTCAAATGCCCCAGACAATTTGGCCCTCTCTGCTTTCCTGAGGACTCTATCCTCAAAAGCACCTTTTTTCACTTTTGGCCCTCTCTGGAGCAAAAAAGGCAAACGTCCAGATTTTGCTGCCACAGCTAAAGTGCCAGCGGGGAAAAGTGATGCTGGTCCTCACTGCCTCCTGGAACCCCTTCAAATGCCCCAGACAATTTGGCCCTCTCTGCTTTCCTGAGGACTCTATCCGCAAAAGCACCTTTTTTCACTTTCGGCGCTGTCTGGAGCAAAAAAGACAAACGTCCAGCTTTTGCTGCCACAGCAAAGGTGCCAGCGGGGAAAAGTGATGCTGGTCCTCACTGCCTCCTGGAACCCCTTCAAATGCCCCAGACTATTTGGCCCTCTCTGCTTTCCTGAGGACTCTATCCGCAAAAGCACCTTTTTTCACTTTCGGCGCTGTCTGGAGCAAAAAAGACAAACGTCCAGCTTTTGCTGCCACAGCAAAGGTGCCAGCGGGGAAAAGTGATGCTGGTCCTCACTGCCTCCTGGAACCCCTTCAAATGCCCCAGACAATTTGGCCCTCTCTGCTTTCCTGAGGACTCTATCCGCAAAAGCACCTTTTTTCACTTTCGGCGCTGTCTGGAGCAAAAAAGACAAACGTCCAGCTTTTGCTGCCACAGTAAAGGTGCCAGCGGGGAAAAGTGATGCTGGTCCTCACTGCCTCCTGGAACCCCTTCAAATGCCCCAGACAATTTGGCCCTCTCTGCTTTCCTGAGGACTCTATCCTCAAAAGCACCTTTTTTCACTTTTGGCGCTGCCTGGAGCAAAAAAGACAAACGTCCAGCTTATGCTGCCACAGCTAAAGTGCCAGCGGGGAAAAGTGATGCTGGTCCTCACTGCCTCCTGGAACCCCTTCAAATGCCCCAGACAATTTGGCCCTCTCTGCTTTCCTGAGGACTCTATCCGCAAAAGCACCTTTTTTCACTTTCGGCGCTCTCTGGAGCAAAAAAGACAAACGTCCAGCTTTTGCTGCCACAGCAAAGGTGCCAGCGGGGAAAAGTGATGCTGGTCCTCACTGCCTCCTGGAACCCCTTCAAATGCCCCAGACAATTTGGCCCTCTCTGCTTTCCTGAGGACTCTATCCTCAAAAGCACCTTTTTTCACTTTCGGCGCTCTCTGGAGCAAAAAAGACAAACGTCCAGCTTTTGCTGCCACAACAATGGTGCCAGCGGGGAAAAGTGATGCTGCTTCTCACTGCCTCCTGGAACCCCTTTAAATGCCCCAGACAATTTGGCCCTCTCTGCTTTCCTGCGGACTCTATCCTCAAAAGCACCTTTTTTCACTTTCGGCGCTCTCTGGTGCAAAAAAGACAAACGTCCAGCTTTTGCTGCCACAGCAAAGGTGCCAGAGGGGAAAAGTGATGCTGGTTCTCACTGCCTCCTGGAACCCCTTTAAATGCCCCAGACAATTTGGCCCTCTCTGCTTTCCTGAGGACTCTATCCTCAAAAGAACCTTTTTTCACTTTCGGCGCTGTCTGGAGCAAAAAAGACAAACGTCCAGATTTTGCTGCCACAGCTAAAGTGCCAGCGGGGAAAAGTGATGCTGGTCCTCACTGCCTCCTGGAACCCCTTCAAATGCCCCAGACAATTTGGCCCTCTCTGCTTTCCTGAAGACTCTATCCTCAAAAGCACCTTTTTTCACTTTCGGCGCTGTCTGGAGCAAAAAAGACAAACGTCCAGCTTTTGCTGCCACAGCAAAGGTGCCAGCGGGGAAAAGTGATGCTGGTTCTCACTGCCTCCTGGAACCCCTTTAAATGCCCCAGACAATTTGGCCCTCTCTGCTTTCCTGCGGACTCTATCCTCAAAAGCACCTTTTTTCACTTTCGGCGCTCTCTGGAGCAAAAAAGACAAACGTCCAGATTTTGCTGCCACAGCTAAAGTGCCAGCGGGGAAAAGTGATGCTGGTTCTCACTGCCTCCTGGAACCTTTTCAAATGCCCCAGACAATTTGGCCCTCTCTGCTTTCCTGAGGACTCTATCCGCAAAAGCACCTTTTTTCACTTTCGGCGCTGTCTGGAGCAAAAAAGACAAACGTCCAGCTTTTGCTGCCACAGCAAAGGTGCCAGCGGGGAAAAGTGATGCTGGTCCTCACTGCCTCCTGGAACCCCTTCAAATGCCCCAGACAATTTGGCCCTCTCTGCTTTCCTGAGGACTCTATCCGCAAAAGCACCTTTTTTCACTTTCGGCGCTGTCTGGAGCAAAAAAGACAAACGTCCAGCTTTTGCTGCCACAGCAAAGGTGCCAGCGGGGAAAAGTGATGCTGGTCCTCACTGCCTCCTGGAACCCCTTCAAATGCCCCAGACAATTTGGCCCTCTCTGCTTTCCTGAGGACTCTATCCGCAAAAGCACCTTTTTTCACTTTCGGCGCTGTCTGGAGCAAAAAAGACAAACGTCCAGCTTTTGCTGCCACAGTAAAGGTGCCAGCGGGGAAAAGTGATGCTGGTCCTCACTGCCTCCTGGAACCCCTTCAAATGCCCCAGACAATTTGGCCCTCTCTGCTTTCCTGAGGACTCTATCCTCAAAAGCACCTTTTTTCACTTTTGGCGCTGCCTGGAGCAAAAAAGACAAACGTCCAGCTTATGCTGCCACAGCTAAAGTGCCAGCGGGGAAAAGTGATGCTGGTCCTCACTGCCTCCTGGAACCCCTTCAAATGCCCCAGACAATTTGGCCCTCTCTGCTTTCCTGAGGACTCTATCCGCAAAAGCACCTTTTTTCACTTTCGGCGCTGTCTGGAGCAAAAAAGACAAACGTCCAGCTTTTGCTGCCACAGTAAAGGTGCCAGCGGGGAAAAGTGATGCTGGTCCTCACTGCCTCCTGGAACCCCTTCAAATGCCCCAGACAATTTGGCCCTCTCTGCTTTCCTGCGGACTCTATCCTCAAAAGCACCTTTTTTCACTTTCGGCGCTCTCTGGAGCAAAAAAGACAAACGTCCAGCTTTTGCTGCCACAACAATGGTGCCAGCGGGGAAAAGTGATGCTGCTTCTCACTGCCTCCTGGAACCCCTTTAAATGCCCCAGACAATTTGGCCCTCTCTGCTTTCCTGCGGACTCTATCCTCAAAAGCACCTTTTTTCACTTTCGGAGCTCTCTGGTGCAAAAAAGACAAACGTCCAGCTTTTGCTGCCACAGCAAAGGTGCCAGAGGGGAAAAGTGATGTTGGTTCTCACTGCCTCCTGGAACCCCTTTAAATGCCCCAGACAATTTGGCCCTCTCTGCTTTCCTGAGGACTCTATCCTCAAAAGAACCTTTTTTCACTTTCGGCGCTGTCTGGAGCAAAAAAGACAAACGTCCAGATTTTGCTGCCACAGCTAAAGTGCCAGCGGGGAAAAGTGATGCTGGTCCTCACTGCCTCCTGGAACCCCTTCAAATGCCGCAGACAATTTGGCCCTCTCTGCTTTCCTGAGGACTCTATCCTCAAAAGCACCTTTTTTCACTTTCGGCGCTGTCTGGAGCAAAAAAGACAAACGTCCAGCTTTTGCTGCCACAGCAAAGGTGCCAGCGGGGAAAAGTGATGCTGGTTCTCACTGCCTCCTGGAACCCCTTTAAATGCCCCAGACAATTTGGCCCTCTCTACTTTCCTGCGGACTCTATCCTCAAAAGCACCTTTTTTCACTTTCGGCGCTCTCTGGAGCAAAAAAGACAAACGTCCAGATTTTGCTGCCACAGCTAAAGTGCCAGCGGGGAAAAGTGATGCTGGTTCTCACTGCCTCGTGGAACCTTTTCAAATGCCCCAGACAATTTGGCCCTCTCTGCTTTCCTGAGGACTCTATCCGCAAAAGCACCTTTTTTCACTTTCGGCGCTGTCTGGAGCAAAAAAGACAAACGTCCAGATTTTGCTGCCACAGCTAAAGTGCCAGCGGGGAAAAGTGATGCTGGTCCTCACTGCCTCCTGGAACCCCTTCAAATGCCCCAGACAATTTGGCCCTCTCTGCTTTCCTGAGGACTCTATTCGCAAAAGCACCTTTTTTCACTTTCGGCGCTCTCTGGAGCAAAAAAGACAAACGTCCAGCTTTTGCTGCCACAGCAAAGGTGCCAGCGGGGAAAAGTGATGCTGGTCCTCACTGCCTCCTGGAACCCCTTCAAATGCCCCAGACAATTTGGCCCTCTCTGCTTTCCTGAGGACTCTATCCGCAAAAGCACCTTTTTTCACTTTCGGCGCTGTCTGGAGCAAAAAAGACAAACGTCCAGCTTTTGCTGCCACAGCAAAGGTGCCAGCGGGGAAAAGTGATGCTGGTCCTCACTGCCTCCTGGAACCCCTTCAAATGCCCCAGACAATTTGGCCCTCTCTGCTTTCCTGAGGACTCTATCCGCAAAAGCACCTTTTTTCACTTTCGGCGCTGTCTGGAGCAAAAAAGACAAACGTCCAGCTTTTGCTGCCACAGTAAAGGTGCCAGCGGGGAAAAGTGATGCTGGTCCTCACTGCCTCCTGGAACCCCTTCAAATGCCCCAGACAATTTGGCCCTCTCTGCTTTCCTGAGGACTCTATCCTCAAAAGCACCTTTTTTCACTTTTGGCGCTGCCTGGAGCAAAAAAGACAAACGTCCAGCTTTTGCTGCCACAGCTAAAGTGCCAGCGGGGAAAAGTGATGCTGGTCCTCACTGCCTCCTGGAACCCCTTCAAATGCCCCAGACAATTTGGCCCTCTCTGCTTTCCTGAGGACTCTATCCGCAAAAGCACCTTTTTTCACTTTCGGCGCTCTCTGGAGCAAAAAAGACAAACGTCCAGCTTTTGCTGCCACAGCAAAGGTGCCAGCGGGGAAAAGTGATGCTGGTCCTCACTGCCTCCTGGAACCCCTTTAAATGCCCCAGACAATTTGGCCCTCTCTGCTTTCCTGAGGACTCTATCCTCAAAAGCACCTTTTTTCACTTTCGGCGCTCTCTGGAGCAAAAAAGACAAACGTCCAGCTTTTGCTGCCACAGCAAAGGTGCCAGCGGGGATAAGTGATGCTGCTTCTCACTGCCTCCTGGAACCCCTTTAAATGCCCCAGACAATTTGGCCCTCTCTGCTTTCCTGAGGACTCTATCCTCAAAAGAACCTTTTTTCACTTTCGGCGCTGTCTGGACCAAAAAAGACAAACGTCCAGATTTTGCTGCCACAGCTAAAGTGCCAGCGGGGAAAAGTGATGCTGGTCCTCACTGCCTCCTGGAACCCCTTCAAATGCCGCAGACAATTTGGCCCTCTCTGCTTTCCTGAGGACTCTATCCTCAAAAGCACCTTTTTTCACTTTCGGCGCTGTCTGGAGCAAAAAAGACAAACGTCCAGCTTTTGCTGCCACAGCAAAGGTGCCAGCGGGGAAAAGTGATGCTGGTTCTCACTGCCTCCTGGAACCCCTTTAAATGCCCCAGACAATTTGGCCCTCTCTGCTTTCCTGCGGACTCTATCCTCAAAAGCACCTTTTTTCACTTTCGGCGCTCTCTGGAGCAAAAAAGAAAAACGTCCAGATTTTGCTGCCACAGCAAAGGTGCCAGCGGGGAAAAGTGATGCTGGTCCTCACTGCCTCCTGGAACCCCTTTAAATGCCCCAGACAATTTGGCCCTCTCTGCTTTCCTGAGGACTCTATCCTCAAAAGCACCTTTTTTCACTTTCGGCGCTGTCTGGAGCAAAAAAGACAAACGTCCAGCTTTTGCTGCCACAGTAAAGGTGCCAGCGGGGAAAAGTGATGCTGGTCCTCACTGCCTCCTGGAACCCCTTCAAATGCCCCAGACAATTTGGCCCTCTCTGCTTTCCTGAGGACTCTATCCTCAAAAGCACCTTTTTTCACTTTTGGCGCTGCCTGGAGCAAAAAAGACAAACGTCCAGCTTATGCTGCCACAGCTAAAGTGCCAGCGGGGAAAAGTGATGCTGGTCCTCACTGCCTCCTGGAACCCCTTCAAATGCCCCAGACAATTTGGCCCTCTCTGCTTTCCTGAGGACTCTATCCGCAAAAGCACCTTTTTTCACTTTCGGCGCTCTCTGGAGCAAAAAAGACAAACGTCCAGCTTTTGCTGCCACAGCAAAGGTGCCAGCGGGGAAAAGTGATGCTGGTCCTCACTGCCTCCTGGAACCCCTTCAAATGCCCCAGACAATTTGGCCCTCTCTGCTTTCCTGAGGACTCTATCCTCAAAAGCACCTTTTTTCACTTTCGGCGCTCTCTGGAGCAAAAAAGACAAACGTCCAGCTTTTGCTGCCACAGCAAAGGTGCCAGAGGGGAAAAGTGATGCTGGTTCTCACTGCCTCCTGGAACCCCTTTAAATGCCCCAGACAATTTGGCCCTCTCTGCTTTCCTGAGGACTCTATCCTCAAAAGAACCTTTTTTCACTTTCGGCGCTGTCTGGAGCAAAAAAGACAAACGTCCAGATTTTGCTGCCACAGCTAAAGTGCCAGCGGGGAAAAGTGATGCTGGTCCTCACTGCCTCCTGGAACCCCTTCAAATGCCGCAGACAATTTGGCCCTCTCTGCTTTCCTGAAGACTCTATCCTCAAAAGCACCTTTTTTCACTTTCGGCGCTGTCTGGAGACAAAAAGACAAACGTCCAGCTTTTGCTGCCACAGCAAAGGTGCCAGCGGTGAAAAGTGATGCTGGTTCTCACTGCCTCCTGGAACCCCTTTAAATGCCCCAGACAATTTGGCCCTCTCTGCTTTCCTGCGGACTCTATCCTCAAAAGCACCTTTTTTCACTTTCGGCGCTGTCTGGAGCAAAAAAGACAAACGTCCAGATTTTGCTGCCACAGCTAAAGTGCCAGCGGGGAAAAGTGATGCTGGTCCTCACTGCCTCCTGGAACCCCTTCAAATGCCCCAGACAATTTGGCCCTCTCTGCTTTCCTGAGGACTCTATTCGCAAAAGCACCTTTTTTCACTTTCGGCGCTGTCTGGAGCAAAAAAGACAAACGTCCAGCTTTTGCTGCCACAGCAAAGGTGCCAGCGGGGAAAAGTGATGCTGGTCCTCACTGCCTCCTGGAACCCCTTCAAATGCCCCAGACAATTTGGCCCTCTCTGCTTTCCTGAGGACTCTATCCGCAAAAGCACCTTTTTTCACTTTCGGCGCTGTCTGGAGCAAAAAAGACAAACGTCCAGCTTTTGCTGCCACAGCAAAGGTGCCAGCGGGGAAAAGTGATGCTGGTCCTCACTGCCTCCTGGAACCCCTTCAAATGCCCCAGACAATTTGGCCCTCTCTGCTTTCCTGAGGACTCTATCCGCAAAAGCACCTTTTTTCACTTTCGGCGCTGTCTGGAGCAAAAAAGACAAACGTCCAGCTTTTGCTGCCACAGTAAAGGTGCCAGCGGGGAAAAGTGATGCTGGTCCTCACTGCCTCCTGGAACCCCTTCAAATGCCCCAGACAATTTGGCCCTCTCTGCTTTCCTGAGGACTCTATCCTCAAAAGCACCTTTTTTCACTTTTGGCGCTGCCTGGAGCAAAAAAGACAAACGTCCAGCTTATGCTGCCACAGCTAAAGTGCCAGCGGGGAAAAGTGATGCTGGTCTTCACTGCCTCCTGGAACCCCTTCAAATGCCCCAGACAATTTGGCCCTCTCTGCTTTCCTGAGGACTCTATCCGCAAAAGCACCTTTTTTCACTTTCGGCGCTCTCTGGAGCAAAAAAGACAAACGTCCAGCTTTTGCTGCCACAGCAAAGGTGCCAGCGGGGAAAAGTGATGCTGGTCCTCACTGCCTCCTGGAACCCCTTTAAATGCCCCAGACAATTTGGCCCTCTCTGCTTTCCTGAGGACTCTATCCTCAAAAGCACCTTTTTTCACTTTCGGCGCTCTCTGGAGCAAAAAAGACAAACGTCCAGCTTTTGCTGCCACAGCAAAGGTGCCAGCGGGGATAAGTGATGCTGCTTCTCACTGCCTCCTGGAACCCCTTTAAATGCCCCAGACAATTTGGCCCTCTCTGCTTTCCTGAGGACTCTATCCTCAAAAGAACCTTTTTTCACTTTCGGCGCTGTCTGGACCAAAAAAGACAAACGTCCAGATTTTGCTGCCACAGCTAAAGTGCCAGCGGGGAAAAGTGATGCTGGTCCTCACTGCCTCCTGGAACCCCTTCAAATGCCGCAGACAATTTGGCCCTCTCTGCTTTCCTGAGGACTCTATCCTCAAAAGCACCTTTTTTCACTTTCGGCGCTGTCTGGAGCAAAAAAGACAAACGTCCAGCTTTTGCTGCCACAGCAAAGGTGCCAGCGGGGAAAAGTGATGCTGGTTCTCACTGCCTCCTGGAACCCCTTCAAATGCCCCAGACAATTTGGCCCTCTCTGCTTTCCTGAGGACTCTATCCTCAAAAGCACCTTTTTTCACTTTCGGCGCTCTCTGGAGCAAAAAAGACAAACGTCCAGATTTTGCTGCCACAGCAAAGGTGCCAGCGGGGAAAAGTGATGCTGGTCCTCACTGCCTCCTGGAACCCCTTTAAATGCCCCAGACAATTTGGCCCTCTCTGCTTTCCTGAGGACTCTATCCTCAAAAGCACCTTTTTTCACTTTCGGCGCTGTCTGGAGCAAAAAAGACAAACGTCCAGCTTTTGCTGCCACAGTAAAGGTGCCAGCGGGGAAAAGTGATGCTGGTCCTCACTGCCTCCTGGAACCCCTTCAAATGCCCCAGACAATTTGGCCCTCTCTGCTTTCCTGAGGACTCTATCCTCAAAAGCACCTTTTTTCACTTTTGGCGCTGCCTGGAGCAAAAAAGACAAACGTCCAGCTTATGCTGCCACAGCTAAAGTGCCAGCGGGGAAAAGTGATGCTGGTCCTCACTGCCTCCTGGAACCCCTTCAAATGCCGCAGACAATTTGGCCCTCTCTGCTTTCCTGAGGACTCTATCCGCAAAAGCACCTTTTTTCACTTTCGGCGCTCTCTGGAGCAAAAAAGACAAACGTCCAGCTTTTGCTGCCACAGCAAAGGTGCCAGCGGGGAAAAGTGATGCTGGTCCTCACTGCCTCCTGGAACCCCTTCAAATGCCCCAGACAATTTGGCCCTCTCTGCTTTCCTGAGGACTCTATCCTCAAAAGCACCTTTTTTCACTTTCGGCGCTCTCTGGAGCAAAAAAGACAAACGTCCAGCTTTTGCTGCCACAACAATGGTGCCAGCGGGGAAAAGTGATGCTGCTTCTCACTGCCTCCTGGAACCCCTTTAAATGCCCCAGACAATTTGGCCCTCTCTGCTTTCCTGCGGACTCTATCCTCAAAAGCACCTTTTTTCACTTTCGGCGCTGTCTGGAGCAAAAAAGACAAACGTCCAGCTTTTGCTGCCACAGCAAAGGTGCCAGAGGGGAAAAGTGATGCTGGTTCTCACTGCCTCCTGGAACCCCTTTAAATGCCCCAGACAATTTGGCCCTCTCTGCTTTCCTGAGGACTCTATCCTCAAAAGAACCTTTTTTCACTTTCGGCGCTGTCTGGAGCAAAAAAGACAAACGTCCAGATTTTGCTGCCACAGCTAAAGTGCCAGCGGGGAAAAGTGATGCTGGTCCTCACTGCCTCCTGGAACCCCTTCAAATGCCGCAGACAATTTGGCCCTCTCTGCTTTCCTGAAGACTCTATCCTCAAAAGCACCTTTTTTCACTTTCGGCGCTGTCTGGAGACAAAAAGACAAACGTCCAGCTTTTGCTGCCACAGCAAAGGTGCCAGCGGGGAAAAGTGATGCTGGTTCTCACTGCCTCCTGGAACCCCTTTAAATGCCCCAGACAATTTGGCCCTCTCTGCTTTCCTGCGGACTCTATCCTCAAAAGCACCTTTTTTCACTTTCGGCGCTCTCTGGAGCAAAAAAGACAAACGTCCAGATTTTGCTGCCACAGCTAAAGTGCCAGCGGGGAAAAGTGATGCTGGTTCTCACTGCCTCGTGGAACCTTTTCAAATGCCCCAGACAATTTGGCCCTCTCTGCTTTCCTGAGGACTCTATCCGCAAAAGCACCTTTTTTCACTTTCGGCGCTGTCTGGAGCAAAAAAGACAAACGTCCAGCTTTTGCTGCCACAGCAAAGGTGCCAGCGGGGAAAAGTGATGCTGGTCCTCACTGCCTCCTGGAACCCCTTCAAATGCCCCAGACAATTTGGCCCTCTCTGCTTTCCTGAGGACTCTATCCGCAAAAGCACCTTTTTTCACTTTCGGCGCTGTCTGGAGCAAAAAAGACAAACGTCCAGCTTTTGCTGCCACAGCAAAGGTGCCAGCGGGGAAAAGTGATGCTGGTCCTCACTGCCTCCTGGAACCCCTTCAAATGCCCCAGACAATTTGGCCCTCTCTGCTTTCCTGAGGACTCTATCCGCAAAAGCACCTTTTTTCACTTTCGGCGCTGTCTGGAGCAAAAAAGACAAACGTCCAGCTTTTGCTGCCACAGTAAAGGTGCCAGCGGGGAAAAGTGATGCTGGTCCTCACTGCCTCCTGGAACCCCTTCAAATGCCCCAGACAATTTGGCCCTCTCTGCTTTCCTGAGGACTCTATCCTCAAAAGCACCTTTTTTCACTTTTGGCGCTGCCTGGAGCAAAAAAGACAAACGTCCAGCTTATGCTGCCACAGCTAAAGTGCCAGCGGGGAAAAGTGATGCTGGTCCTCACTGCCTCCTGGAACCCCTTCAAATGCCCCAGACAATTTGGCCCTCTCTGCTTTCCTGAGGACTCTATCCGCAAAAGCACCTTTTTTCACTTTCGGCGCTGTCTGGAGCAAAAAAGACAAACGTCCAGCTTTTGCTGCCACAGTAAAGGTGCCAGCGGGGAAAAGTGATGCTGGTCCTCACTGCCTCCTGGAACCCCTTCAAATGCCCCAGACAATTTGGCCCTCTCTGCTTTCCTGAGGACTCTATCCTCAAAAGCACCTTTTTTCACTTTCGGCGCTCTCTGGAGCAAAAAAGACAAACGTCCAGCTTTTGCTGCCACAACAATGGTGCCAGCGGGGAAAAGTGATGCTGCTTCTCACTGCCTCCTGGAACCCCTTTAAATGCCCCAGACAATTTGGCCCTCTCTGCTTTCCTGCGGACTCTATCCTCAAAAGCACCTTTTTTCACTTTCGGCGCTCTCTGGTGCAAAAAAGACAAACGTCCAGCTTTTGCTGCCACAGCAAAGGTGCCAGAGGGGAAAAGTGATGCTGGTTCTCACTGCCTCCTGGAACCCCTTTAAATGCCCCAGACAATTTGGCCCTCTCTGCTTTCCTGAGGACTCTATCCTCAAAAGAACCTTTTTTCACTTTCGGCGCTGTCTGGAGCAAAAAAGACAAACGTCCAGATTTTGCTGCCACAGCTAAAGTGCCAGCGGGGAAAAGTGATGCTGGTCCTCACTGCCTCCTGGAACCCCTTCAAATGCCGCAGACAATTTGGCCCTCTCTGCTTTCCTGAGGACTCTATCCTCAAAAGCACCTTTTTTCACTTTCGGCGCTGTCTGGAGCAAAAAAGACAAACGTCCAGCTTTTGCTGCCACAGCAAAGGTGCCAGCGGGGAAAAGTGATGCTGGTTCTCACTGCCTCCTGGAACCCCTTTAAATGCCCCAGACAATTTGGCCCTCTCTGCTTTCCTGCGGACTCTATCCTCAAAAGCACCTTTTTTCACTTTCGGCGCTCTCTGGAGCAAAAAAGACAAACGTCCAGATTTTGCTGCCACAGCTAAAGTGCCAGCGGGGAAAAGTGATGCTGGTTCTCACTGCCTCGTGGAACCTTTTCAAATGCCCCAGACAATTTGGCCCTCTCTGCTTTCCTGAGGACTCTATCCGCAAAAGCACCTTTTTTCACTTTCGGCGCTGTCTGGAGCAAAAAAGACAAACGTCCAGATTTTGCTGCCACAGCTAAAGTGCCAGCGGGGAAAAGTGATGCTGGTCCTCACTGCCTCCTGGAACCCCTTCAAATGCCCCAGACAATTTGGCCCTCTCTGCTTTCCTGAGGACTCTATTCGCAAAAGCACCTTTTTTCACTTTCGGCGCTGTCTGGAGCAAAAAAGACAAACGTCCAGCTTTTGCTGCCACAGCAAAGGTGCCAGCGGGGAAAAGTGATGCTGGTCCTCACTGCCTCCTGGAACCCCTTCAAATGCCCCAGACAATTTGGCCCTCTCTGCTTTCCTGAGGACTCTATCCGCAAAAGCACCTTTTTTCACTTTCGGCGCTGTCTGGAGCAAAAAAGACAAACGTCCAGCTTTTGCTGCCACAGCAAAGGTGCCAGCGGGGAAAAGTGATGCTGGTCCTCACTGCCTCCTGGAACCCCTTCAAATGCCCCAGACAATTTGGCCCTCTCTGCTTTCCTGAGGACTCTATCCGCAAAAGCACCTTTTTTCACTTTCGGCGCTGTCTGGAGCAAAAAAGACAAACGTCCAGCTTTTGCTGCCACAGTAAAGGTGCCAGCGGGGAAAAGTGATGCTGGTCCTCACTGCCTCCTGGAACCCCTTCAAATGCCCCAGACAATTTGGCCCTCTCTGCTTTCCTGAGGACTCTATCCTCAAAAGCACCTTTTTTCACTTTTGGCGCTGCCTGGAGCAAAAAAGACAAACGTCCAGCTTATGCTGCCACAGCTAAAGTGCCAGCGGGGAAAAGTGATGCTGGTCCTCACTGCCTCCTGGAACCCCTTCAAATGCCCCAGACAATTTGGCCCTCTCTGCTTTCCTGAGGACTCTATCCGCAAAAGCACCTTTTTTCACTTTCGGCGCTCTCTGGAGCAAAAAAGACAAACGTCCAGCTTTTGCTGCCACAGCAAAGGTGCCAGCGGGGAAAAGTGATGCTGGTCCTCACTGCCTCCTGGAACCCCTTTAAATGCCCCAGACAATTTGGCCCTCTCTGCTTTCCTGAGGACTCTATCCTCAAAAGAACCTTTTTTCACTTTCGGCGCTGTCTGGAGCAAAAAAGACAAACGTCCAGATTTTGCTGCCACAGCTAAAGTGCCAGCGGGGAAAAGTGATGCTGGTCCTCACTGCCTCCTGGAACCCCTTCAAATGCCGCAGACAATTTGGCCCTCTCTGCTTTCCTGAGGACTCTATCCTCAAAAGCACCTTTTTTCACTTTCGGCGCTGTCTGGAGCAAAAAAGACAAACGTCCAGCTTTTGCTGCCACAGCAAAGGTGCCAGCGGGGAAAAGTGATGCTGGTTCTCACTGCCTCCTGGAACCCCTTTAAATGCCCCAGACAATTTGGCCCTCTCTGCTTTCCTGCGGACTCTATCCTCAAAAGCACCTTTTTTCACTTTCGGCGCTCTCTGGAGCAAAAAAGACAAACGTCCAGATTTTGCTGCCACAGCTAAAGTGCCAGCGGGGAAAAGTGATGCTGGTTCTCACTGCCTCGTGGAACCTTTTCAAATGCCCCAGACAATTTGGCCCTCTCTGCTTTCCTGAGGACTCTATCCGCAAAAGCACCTTTTTTCACTTTCGGCGCTGTCTGGAGCAAAAAAGACAAACGTCCAGCTTTTGCTGCCACAGCAAAGGTGCCAGCGGGGAAAAGTGATGCTGGTCCTCACTGCCTCCTGGAACCCCTTCAAATGCCCCAGACAATTTGGCCCTCTCTGCTTTCCTGAGGACTCTATCCGCAAAAGCACCTTTTTTCACTTTCGGCGCTGTCTGGAGCAAAAAAGACAAACGTCCAGCTTTTGCTGCCACAGCAAAGGTGCCAGCGGGGAAAAGTGATGCTGGTCCTCACTGCCTCCTGGAACCCCTTCAAATGCCCCAGACAATTTGGCCCTCTCTGCTTTCCTGAGGACTCTATCCGCAAAAGCACCTTTTTTCACTTTCGGCGCTGTCTGGAGCAAAAAAGACAAACGTCCAGCTTTTGCTGCCACAGTAAAGGTGCCAGCGGGGAAAAGTGATGCTGGTCCTCACTGCCTCCTGGAACCCCTTCAAATGCCCCAGACAATTTGGCCCTCTCTGCTTTCCTGAGGACTCTATCCTCAAAAGCACCTTTTTTCACTTTTGGCGCTGCCTGGAGCAAAAAAGACAAACGTCCAGCTTTTGCTGCCACAGCAAAGGTGCCAGCGGGGAAAAGTGATGCTGGTCCTCACTGCCTCCTGGAACCCCTTCAAATGCCCCAGACAATTTGGCCCTCTCTGCTTTCCTGAGGACTCTATCCGCAAAAGCACCTTTTTTCACTTTCGGCGCTGTCTGGAGCAAAAAAGACAAACGTCCAGCTTTTGCTGCCACAGTAAAGGTGCCAGCGGGGAAAAGTGATGCTGGTCCTCACTGCCTCCTGGAACCCCTTCAAATGCCCCAGACAATTTGGCCCTCTCTGCTTTCCTGAGGACTCTATCCTCAAAAGCACCTTTTTTCACTTTTGGCGCTGCCTGGAGCAAAAAAGACAAACGTCCAGCTTATGCTGCCACAGCTAAAGTGCCAGCGGGGAAAAGTGATGCTGGTCCTCACTGCCTCCTGGAACCCCTTCAAATGCCCCAGACAATTTGGCCCTCTCTGCTTTCCTGAGGACTCTATCCTCAAAAGCACCTTTTTTCACTTTTGGCGCTGCCTGGAGCAAAAAAGACAAACGTCCAGCTTATGCTGCCACAGCTAAAGTGCCAGCGGGGAAAAGTGATGCTGGTCCTCACTGCCTCCTGGAACCCCTTCAAATGCCGCAGACAATTTGGCCCTCTCTGCTTTCCTGAAGACTCTATCCTCAAAAGCACCTTTTTTCACTTTCGGCGCTGTCTGGAGACAAAAAGACAAACGTCCAGCTTTTGCTGCCACAGCAAAGGTGCCAGCGGGGAAAAGTGATGCTGGTTCTCACTGCCTCCTGGAACCCCTTTAAATGCCCCAGACAATTTGGCCCTCTCTGCTTTCCTGCGGACTCTATCCTCAAAAGCACCTTTTTTCACTTTCGGCGCTCTCTGGAGCAAAAAAGACAAACGTCCAGATTTTGCTGCCACAGCTAAAGTGCCAGCGGGGAAAAGTGATGCTGGTTCTCACTGCCTCGTGGAACCTTTTCAAATGCCCCAGACAATTTGGCCCTCTCTGCTTTCCTGAGGACTCTATCCGCAAAAGCACCTTTTTTCACTTTCGGCGCTGTCTGGAGCAAAAAAGACAAACGTCCAGCTTTTGCTGCCACAGCAAAGGTGCCAGCGGGGAAAAGTGATGCTGGTCCTCACTGCCTCCTGGAACCCCTTCAAATGCCCCAGACAATTTGGCCCTCTCTGCTTTCCTGAGGACTCTATCCGCAAAAGCACCTTTTTTCACTTTCGGCGCTGTCTGGAGCAAAAAAGACAAACGTCCAGCTTTTGCTGCCACAGCAAAGGTGCCAGCGGGGAAAAGTGATGCTGGTCCTCACTGCCTCCTGGAACCCCTTCAAATGCCCCAGACAATTTGGCCCTCTCTGCTTTCCTGAGGACTCTATCCGCAAAAGCACCTTTTTTCACTTTCGGCGCTGTCTGGAGCAAAAAAGACAAACGTCCAGCTTTTGCTGCCACAGTAAAGGTGCCAGCGGGGAAAAGTGATGCTGGTCCTCACTGCCTCCTGGAACCCCTTCAAATGCCCCAGACAATTTGGCCCTCTCTGCTTTCCTGAGGACTCTATCCTCAAAAGCACCTTTTTTCACTTTTGGCGCTGCCTGGAGCAAAAAAGACAAACGTCCAGCTTATGCTGCCACAGCTAAAGTGCCAGCGGGGAAAAGTGATGCTGGTCCTCACTGCCTCCTGGAACCCCTTCAAATGCCCCAGACAATTTGGCCCTCTCTGCTTTCCTGAGGACTCTATCCGCAAAAGCACCTTTTTTCACTTTCGGCGCTGTCTGGAGCAAAAAAGACAAACGTCCAGCTTTTGCTGCCACAGTAAAGGTGCCAGCGGGGAAAAGTGATGCTGGTCCTCACTGCCTCCTGGAACCCCTTCAAATGCCCCAGACAATTTGGCCCTCTCTGCTTTCCTGAGGACTCTATCCTCAAAAGCACCTTTTTTCACTTTCGGCGCTCTCTGGAGCAAAAAAGACAAACGTCCAGCTTTTGCTGCCACAACAATGGTGCCAGCGGGGAAAAGTGATGCTGCTTCTCACTGCCTCCTGGAACCCCTTTAAATGCCCCAGACAATTTGGCCCTCTCTGCTTTCCTGCGGACTCTATCCTCAAAAGCACCTTTTTTCACTTTCGGCGCTCTCTGGTGCAAAAAAGACAAACGTCCAGCTTTTGCTGCCACAGCAAAGGTGCCAGAGGGGAAAAGTGATGCTGGTTCTCACTGCCTCCTGGAACCCCTTTAAATGCCCCAGACAATTTGGCCCTCTCTGCTTTCCTGAGGACTCTATCCTCAAAAGAACCTTTTTTCACTTTCGGCGCTGTCTGGAGCAAAAAAGACAAACGTCCAGATTTTGCTGCCACAGCTAAAGTGCCAGCGGGGAAAAGTGATGCTGGTCCTCACTGCCTCCTGGAACCCCTTCAAATGCCGCAGACAATTTGGCCCTCTCTGCTTTCCTGAGGACTCTATCCTCAAAAGCACCTTTTTTCACTTTCGGCGCTGTCTGGAGCAAAAAAGACAAACGTCCAGCTTTTGCTGCCACAGCAAAGGTGCCAGCGGGGAAAAGTGATGCTGGTTCTCACTGCCTCCTGGAACCCCTTTAAATGCCCCAGACAATTTGGCCCTCTCTGCTTTCCTGCGGACTCTATCCTCAAAAGCACCTTTTTTCACTTTCGGCGCTCTCTGGAGCAAAAAAGACAAACGTCCAGATTTTGCTGCCACAGCTAAAGTGCCAGCGGGGAAAAGTGATGCTGGTTCTCACTGCCTCGTGGAACCTTTTCAAATGCCCCAGACAATTTGGCCCTCTCTGCTTTCCTGAGGACTCTATCCGCAAAAGCACCTTTTTTCACTTTCGGCGCTGTCTGGAGCAAAAAAGACAAACGTCCAGATTTTGCTGCCACAGCTAAAGTGCCAGCGGGGAAAAGTGATGCTGGTCCTCACTGCCTCCTGGAACCCCTTCAAATGCCCCAGACAATTTGGCCCTCTCTGCTTTCCTGAGGACTCTATTCGCAAAAGCACCTTTTTTCACTTTCGGCGCTGTCTGGAGCAAAAAAGACAAACGTCCAGCTTTTGCTGCCACAGCAAAGGTGCCAGCGGGGAAAAGTGATGCTGGTCCTCACTGCCTCCTGGAACCCCTTCAAATGCCCCAGACAATTTGGCCCTCTCTGCTTTCCTGAGGACTCTATCCGCAAAAGCACCTTTTTTCACTTTCGGCGCTGTCTGGAGCAAAAAAGACAAACGTCCAGCTTTTGCTGCCACAGCAAAGGTGCCAGCGGGGAAAAGTGATGCTGGTCCTCACTGCCTCCTGGAACCCCTTCAAATGCCCCAGACAATTTGGCCCTCTCTGCTTTCCTGAGGACTCTATCCGCAAAAGCACCTTTTTTCACTTTCGGCGCTGTCTGGAGCAAAAAAGACAAACGTCCAGCTTTTGCTGCCACAGTAAAGGTGCCAGCGGGGAAAAGTGATGCTGGTCCTCACTGCCTCCTGGAACCCCTTCAAATGCCCCAGACAATTTGGCCCTCTCTGCTTTCCTGAGGACTCTATCCTCAAAAGCACCTTTTTTCACTTTTGGCGCTGCCTGGAGCAAAAAAGACAAACGTCCAGCTTATGCTGCCACAGCTAAAGTGCCAGCGGGGAAAAGTGATGCTGGTCCTCACTGCCTCCTGGAACCCCTTCAAATGCCCCAGACAATTTGGCCCTCTCTGCTTTCCTGAGGACTCTATCCGCAAAAGCACCTTTTTTCACTTTCGGCGCTCTCTGGAGCAAAAAAGACAAACGTCCAGCTTTTGCTGCCACAGCAAAGGTGCCAGCGGGGAAAAGTGATGCTGGTCCTCACTGCCTCCTGGAACCCCTTTAAATGCCCCAGACAATTTGGCCCTCTCTGCTTTCCTGAGGACTCTATCCTCAAAAGAACCTTTTTTCACTTTCGGCGCTGTCTGGAGCAAAAAAGACAAACGTCCAGATTTTGCTGCCACAGCTAAAGTGCCAGCGGGGAAAAGTGATGCTGGTCCTCACTGCCTCCTGGAACCCCTTCAAATGCCGCAGACAATTTGGCCCTCTCTGCTTTCCTGAGGACTCTATCCTCAAAAGCACCTTTTTTCACTTTCGGCGCTGTCTGGAGCAAAAAAGACAAACGTCCAGCTTTTGCTGCCACAGCAAAGGTGCCAGCGGGGAAAAGTGATGCTGGTTCTCACTGCCTCCTGGAACCCCTTTAAATGCCCCAGACAATTTGGCCCTCTCTGCTTTCCTGCGGACTCTATCCTCAAAAGCACCTTTTTTCACTTTCGGCGCTCTCTGGAGCAAAAAAGACAAACGTCCAGATTTTGCTGCCACAGCTAAAGTGCCAGCGGGGAAAAGTGATGCTGGTTCTCACTGCCTCGTGGAACCTTTTCAAATGCCCCAGACAATTTGGCCCTCTCTGCTTTCCTGAGGACTCTATCCGCAAAAGCACCTTTTTTCACTTTCGGCGCTGTCTGGAGCAAAAAAGACAAACGTCCAGCTTTTGCTGCCACAGCAAAGGTGCCAGCGGGGAAAAGTGATGCTGGTCCTCACTGCCTCCTGGAACCCCTTCAAATGCCCCAGACAATTTGGCCCTCTCTGCTTTCCTGAGGACTCTATCCGCAAAAGCACCTTTTTTCACTTTCGGCGCTGTCTGGAGCAAAAAAGACAAACGTCCAGCTTTTGCTGCCACAGCAAAGGTGCCAGCGGGGAAAAGTGATGCTGGTCCTCACTGCCTCCTGGAACCCCTTCAAATGCCCCAGACAATTTGGCCCTCTCTGCTTTCCTGAGGACTCTATCCGCAAAAGCACCTTTTTTCACTTTCGGCGCTGTCTGGAGCAAAAAAGACAAACGTCCAGCTTTTGCTGCCACAGTAAAGGTGCCAGCGGGGAAAAGTGATGCTGGTCCTCACTGCCTCCTGGAACCCCTTCAAATGCCCCAGACAATTTGGCCCTCTCTGCTTTCCTGAGGACTCTATCCTCAAAAGCACCTTTTTTCACTTTTGGCGCTGCCTGGAGCAAAAAAGACAAACGTCCAGCTTTTGCTGCCACAGCAAAGGTGCCAGCGGGGAAAAGTGATGCTGGTCCTCACTGCCTCCTGGAACCCCTTCAAATGCCCCAGACAATTTGGCCCTCTCTGCTTTCCTGAGGACTATATCCTCAAAAGCACCTTTTTTCACTTTTGGCGCTGCCTGGAGCAAAAAAGACAAACGTCCAGCTTATGCTGCCACAGCTAAAGTGCCAGCGGGGAAAAGTGATGCTGGTCCTCACTGCCTCCTGGAACCCCTTCAAATGCCCCAGACAATTTGGCCCTCTCTGCTTTCCTGAGGACTCTATCCGCAAAAGCACCTTTTTTCACTTTCGGCGCTGTCTGGAGCAAAAAAGACAAACGTCCAGCTTTTGCTGCCACAGCAAAGGTGCCAGCGGGGAAAAGTGATGCTGGTCCTCACTGCCTCCTGGAACCCCTTCAAATGCCCCAGACAATTTGGCCCTCTCTGCTTTCCTGAGGACTCTATCCTCAAAAGCACCTTTTTTCACTTTCGGCGCTCTCTGGAGCAAAAAAGACAAACGTCCAGCTTTTGCTGCCACAGCAATGGTGCCAGCGGGGAAAAGTGATGCTGCTTCTCACTGCCTCCTGGAACCCCTTTAAATGCCCCAGACAATTTGGCCCTCTCTGCTTTCCTGCGGACTCTATCCTCAAAAGCACCTTTTTTCACTTTCGGCGCTCTCTGGTGCAAAAAAGACAAACGTCCAGCTTTTGCTGCCACAGCAAAGGTGCCAGAGGGGAAAAGTGATGCTGGTTCTCACTGCCTCCTGGAACCCCTTTAAATGCCCCAGACAATTTGGCCCTCTCTGCTTTCCTGAGGACTCTATCCTCAAAAGAACCTTTTTTCACTTTCGGCGCTGTCTGGAGACAAAAAGACAAACGTCCAGCTTTTGCTGCCACAGCAAAGGTGCCAGCGGGGAAAAGTGATGCTGGTTCTCACTGCCTCCTGGAACCCCTTTAAATGCCCCAGACAATTTGGCCCTCTCTGCTTTCCTGCGGACTCTATCCTCAAAAGCACCTTTTTTCACTTTCGGCGCTGTCTGGAGCAAAAAAGACAAACGTCCAGATTTTGCTGCCACAGCTAAAGTGCCAGCGGGGAAAAGTGATGCTGGTTCTCACTGCCTCGTGGAACCTTTTCAAATGCCCCAGACAATTTGGCCCTCTCTGCTTTCCTGAGGACTCTATCCGCAAAAGCACCTTTTTTCACTTTCGGCGCTGTCTGGAGCAAAAAAGACAAACGTCCAGCTTTTGCTGCCACAGTAAAGGTGCCAGCGGGGAAAAGTGATGCTGGTCCTCACTGCCTCCTGGAACCCCTTCAAATGCCCCAGACAATTTGGCCCTCTCTGCTTTCCTGAGGACTCTATCCTCAAAAGCACCTTTTTTCACTTTTGGCGCTGCCTGGAGCAAAAAAGACAAACGTCCAGCTTTTGCTGCCACAGCAAAGGTGCCAGCGGGGAAAAGTGATGCTGGTCCTCACTGCCTCCTGGAACCCCTTCAAATGCCCCAGACAATTTGGCCCTCTCTGCTTTCCTGAGGACTCTATCCGCAAAAGCACCTTTTTTCACTTTCGGCGCTGTCTGGAGCAAAAAAGACAAACGTCCAGCTTTTGCTGCCACAGTAAAGGTGCCAGCGGGGAAAAGTGATGCTGGTCCTCACTGCCTCCTGGAACCCCTTCAAATGCCCCAGACAATTTGGCCCTCTCTGCTTTCCTGAGGACTCTATCCTCAAAAGCACCTTTTTTCACTTTTGGCGCTGCCTGGAGCAAAAAAGACAAACGTCCAGCTTATGCTGCCACAGCTAAAGTGCCAGCGGGGAAAAGTGATGCTGGTCCTCACTGCCTCCTGGAACCCCTTCAAATGCCCCAGACAATTTGGCCCTCTCTGCTTTCCTGAGGACTCTATCCTCAAAAGCACCTTTTTTCACTTTTGGCGCTGCCTGGAGCAAAAAAGACAAACGTCCAGCTTATGCTGCCACAGCTAAAGTGCCAGCGGGGAAAAGTGATGCTGGTCCTCACTGCCTCCTGGAACCCCTTCAAATGCCCCAGACAATTTGGCCCTCTCTGCTTTCCTGAGGACTCTATCCGCAAAAGCACCTTTTTTCACTTTCGGCGCTGTCTGGAGCAAAAAAGACAAACGTCCAGCTTTTGCTGCCACAGCAAAGGTGCCAGCGGGGAAAAGTGATGCTGGTCCTCACTGCCTCCTGGAACCCCTTCAAATGCCCCAGACAATTTGGCCCTCTCTGCTTTCCTGAGGACTCTATCCTCAAAAGCACCTTTTTTCACTTTCGGCGCTCTCTGGAGCAAAAAAGACAAACGTCCAGCTTTTGCTGCCACAGCAATGGTGCCAGCGGGGAAAAGTGATGCTGCTTCTCACTGCCTCCTGGAACCCCTTTAAATGCCCCAGACAATTTGGCCCTCTCTGCTTTCCTGCGGACTCTATCCTCAAAAGCACCTTTTTTCACTTTCGGCGCTCTCTGGTGCAAAAAAGACAAACGTCCAGCTTTTGCTGCCACAGCAAAGGTGCCAGAGGGGAAAAGTGATGCTGGTTCTCACTGCCTCCTGGAACCCCTTTAAATGCCCCAGACAATTTGGCCCTCTCTGCTTTCCTGAGGACTCTATCCTCAAAAGAACCTTTTTTCACTTTCGGCGCTGTCTGGAGCAAAAAAGACAAACGTCCAGATTTTGCTGCCACAGCTAAAGTGCCAGCGGGGAAAAGTGATGCTGGTCCTCACTGCCTCCTGGAACCCCTTCAAATGCCGCAGACAATTTGGCCCTCTCTGCTTTCCTGAAGACTCTATCCTCAAAAGCACCTTTTTTCACTTTCGGCGCTGTCTGGAGACAAAAAGACAAACGTCCAGCTTTTGCTGCCACAGCAAAGGTGCCAGCGGGGAAAAGTGATGCTGGTTCTCACTGCCTCCTGGAACCCCTTTAAATGCCCCAGACAATTTGGCCCTCTCTGCTTTCCTGCGGACTCTATCCTCAAAAGCACCTTTTTTCACTTTCGGCGCTCTCTGGAGCAAAAAAGACAAACGTCCAGATTTTGCTGCCACAGCTAAAGTGCCAGCGGGGAAAAGTGATGCTGGTTCTCACTGCCTCGTGGAACCTTTTCAAATGCCCCAGACAATTTGGCCCTCTCTGCTTTCCTGAGGACTCTATCCGCAAAAGCACCTTTTTTCACTTTCGGCGCTGTCTGGAGCAAAAAAGACAAACGTCCAGCTTTTGCTGCCACAGCAAAGGTGCCAGCGGGGAAAAGTGATGGTGGTCCTCACTGCCTCCTGGAACCCCTTCAAATGCCCCAGACAATTTGGCCCTCTCTGCTTTCCTGAGGACTCTATCCGCAAAAGCACCTTTTTTCACTTTCGGCGCTGTCTGGAGCAAAAAAGACAAACGTCCAGCTTTTGCTGCCACAGCAAAGGTGCCAGCGGGGAAAAGTGATGCTGGTCCTCACTGCCTCCTGGAACCCCTTCAAATGCCCCAGACAATTTGGCCCTCTCTGCTTTCCTGAGGACTCTATCCGCAAAAGCACCTTTTTTCACTTTCGGCGCTGTCTGGAGCAAAAAAGACAAACGTCCAGCTTTTGCTGCCACAGTAAAGGTGCCAGCGGGGAAAAGTGATGCTGGTCCTCACTGCCTCCTGGAACCCCTTCAAATGCCCCAGACAATTTGGCCCTCTCTGCTTTCCTGAGGACTCTATCCTCAAAAGCACCTTTTTTCACTTTTGGCGCTGCCTGGAGCAAAAAAGACAAACGTCCAGCTTATGCTGCCACAGCTAAAGTGCCAGCGGGGAAAAGTGATGCTGGTCCTCACTGCCTCCTGGAACCCCTTCAAATGCCCCAGACAATTTGGCCCTCTCTGCTTTCCTGAGGACTCTATCCGCAAAAGCACCTTTTTTCACTTTCGGCGCTGTCTGGAGCAAAAAAGACAAACGTCCAGCTTTTGCTGCCACAGTAAAGGTGCCAGCGGGGAAAAGTGATGCTGGTCCTCACTGCCTCCTGGAACCCCTTCAAATGCCCCAGACAATTTGGCCCTCTCTGCTTTCCTGAGGACTCTATCCTCAAAAGCACCTTTTTTCACTTTCGGCGCTCTCTGGAGCAAAAAAGACAAACGTCCAGCTTTTGCTGCCACAACAATGGTGCCAGCGGGGAAAAGTGATGCTGCTTCTCACTGCCTCCTGGAACCCCTTTAAATGCCCCAGACAATTTGGCCCTCTCTGCTTTCCTGAGGACTCTATCCGCAAAAGCACCTTTTTTCACTTTCGGCGCTGCCTGGAGCAAAAAAGACAAACGTCCAGCTTATGCTGCCACAGCTAAAGTGCCAGCGGGGAAAAGTGATGCTGGTCCTCACTGCCTCCTGGAACCCCTTCAAATGCCCCAGACAATTTGGCCCTCTCTGCTTTCCTGAGGACTCTATCCGCAAAAGCACCTTTTTTCACTTTCGGCGCTCTCTGGAGCAAAAAAGACAAACGTCCAGCTTTTGCTGCCACAGCAAAGGTGCCAGCGGGGAAAAGTGATGCTGGTCCTCACTGCCTCCTGGAACCCCTTCAAATGCCCCAGACAATTTGGCCCTCTCTGCTTTCCTGAGGACTCTATCCTCAAAAGCACCTTTTTTCACTTTCGGCGCTCTCTGGAGCAAAAAAGACAAACGTCCAGCTTTTGCTGCCACAACAATGGTGCCAGCGGGGAAAAGTGATGCTGCTTCTCACTGCCTCCTGGAACCCCTTTAAATGCCCCAGACAATTTGGCCCTCTCTGCTTTCCTGCGGACTCTATCCTCAAAAGCACCTTTTTTCACTTTCGGCGCTCTCTGGTGCAAAAAAGACAAACGTCCAGCTTTTGCTGCCACAGCAAAGGTGCCAGAGGGGAAAAGTGATGCTGGTTCTCACTGCCTCCTGGAACCCCTTTAAATGCCCCAGACAATTTGGCCCTCTCTGCTTTCCTGAGGACTCTATCCTCAAAAGAACCTTTTTTCACTTTCGGCGCTGTCTGGAGCAAAAAAGACAAACGTCCAGATTTTGCTGCCACAGCTAAAGTGCCAGCGGGGAAAAGTGATGCTGGTCCTCACTGCCTCCTGGAACCCCTTCAAATGCCGCAGACAATTTGGCCCTCTCTGCTTTCCTGAAGACTCTATCCTCAAAAGCACCTTTTTTCACTTTCGGCGCTGTCTGGAGACAAAAAGACAAACGTCCAGCTTTTGCTGCCACAGCAAAGGTGCCAGCGGGGAAAAGTGATGCTGGTTCTCACTGCCTCCTGGAACCCCTTTAAATGCCCCAGACAATTTGGCCCTCTCTGCTTTCCTGCGGACTCTATCCTCAAAAGCACCTTTTTTCACTTTCGGCGCTCTCTGGAGCAAAAAAGACAAACGTCCAGATTTTGCTGCCACAGCTAAAGTGCCAGCGGGGAAAAGTGATGCTGGTTCTCACTGCCTCGTGGAACCTTTTCAAATGCCCCAGACAATTTGGCCCTCTCTGCTTTCCTGAGGACTCTATCCGCAAAAGCACCTTTTTTCACTTTCGGCGCTGTCTGGAGCAAAAAAGACAAACGTCCAGCTTTTGCTGCCACAGCAAAGGTGCCAGCGGGGAAAAGTGATGCTGGTCCTCACTGCCTCCTGGAACCCCTTCAAATGCCCCAGACAATTTGGCCCTCTCTGCTTTCCTGAGGACTCTATCCGCAAAAGCACCTTTTTTCACTTTCGGCGCTGTCTGGAGCAAAAAAGACAAACGTCCAGCTTTTGCTGCCACAGTAAAGGTGCCAGCGGGGAAAAGTGATGCTGGTCCTCACTGCCTCCTGGAACCCCTTCAAATGCCCCAGACAATTTGGCCCTCTCTGCTTTCCTGAGGACTCTATCCGCAAAAGCACCTTTTTTCACTTTCGGCGCTGTCTGGAGCAAAAAAGACAAACGTCCAGCTTTTGCTGCCACAGTAAAGGTGCCAGCGGGGAAAAGTGATGCTGGTCCTCACTGCCTCCTGGAACCCCTTCAAATGCCCCAGACAATTTGGCCCTCTCTGCTTTCCTGAGGACTCTATCCTCAAAAGCACCTTTTTTCACTTTTGGCGCTGCCTGGAGCAAAAAAGACAAACGTCCAGCTTATGCTGCCACAGCTAAAGTGCCAGCGGGGAAAAGTGATGCTGGTCCTCACTGCCTCCTGGAACCCCTTCAAATGCCCCAGACAATTTGGCCCTCTCTGCTTTCCTGAGGACTCTATCCGCAAAAGCACCTTTTTTCACTTTCGGCGCTGTCTGGAGCAAAAAAGACAAACGTCCAGCTTTTGCTGCCACAGTAAAGGTGCCAGCGGGGAAAAGTGATGCTGGTCCTCACTGCCTCCTGGAACCCCTTCAAATGCCCCAGACAATTTGGCCCTCTCTGCTTTCCTGAGGACTCTATCCTCAAAAGCACCTTTTTTCACTTTCGGCGCTCTCTGGAGCAAAAAAGACAAACGTCCAGCTTTTGCTGCCACAACAATGGTGCCAGCGGGGAAAAGTGATGCTGCTTCTCACTGCCTCCTGGAACCCCTTTAAATGCCCCAGACAATTTGGCCCTCTCTGCTTTCCTGAGGACTCTATCCTCAAAAGCACCTTTTTTCACTTTCGGCGCTCTCTGGTGCAAAAAAGACAAACGTCCAGCTTTTGCTGCCACAGCAAAGGTGCCAGAGGGGAAAAGTGATGCTGCTTCTCACTGCCTCCTGGAACCCCTTTAAATGCCCCAGACAATTTGGCCCTCTCTGCTTTCCTGAGGACTCTATCCTCAAAAGAACCTTTTTTCACTTTCGGCGCTCTCTGGAGCAAAAAAGACAAACGTCCAGATTTTGCTGCCACAGCTAAAGTGCCAGCGGGGAAAAGTGATGCTGGTCCTCACTGCCTCCTGGAACCCCTTCAAATGCCGCAGACAATTTGGCCCTCTCTGCTTTCCTGAGGACTCTATCCTCAAAAGCACCTTTTTTCACTTTCGGCGCTGTCTGGAGCAAAAAAGACAAACGTCCAGCTTTTGCTGCCACAGCAAAGGTGCCAGCGGGGAAAAGTGATGCTGGTTCTCACTGCCTCCTGGAACCCCTTTAAATGCCCCAGACAATTTGGCCCTCTCTGCTTTCCTGCGGACTCTATCCTCAAAAGCACCTTTTTTCACTTTCGGCGCTCTCTGGAGCAAAAAAGACAAACGTCCAGATTTTGCTGCCACAGCTAAAGTGCCAGCGGGGAAAAGTGATGCTGGTTCTCACTGCCTCGTGGAACCTTTTCAAATGCCCCAGACAATTTGGCCCTCTCTGCTTTCCTGAGGACTCTATCCGCAAAAGCACCTTTTTTCACTTTCGGCGCTGTCTGGAGCAAAAAAGACAAACGTCCAGATTTTGCTGCCACAGCTAAAGTGCCAGCGGGGAAAAGTGATGCTGGTCCTCACTGCCTCCTGGAACCCCTTCAAATGCCCCAGACAATTTGGCCCTCTCTGCTTTCCTGAGGACTCTATTCGCAAAAGCACCTTTTTTCACTTTCGGCGCTGTCTGGAGCAAAAAAGACAAACGTCCAGCTTTTGCTGCCACAGCAAAGGTGCCAGCGGGGAAAAGTGATGCTGGTCCTCACTGCCTCCTGGAACCCCTTCAAATGCCCCAGACAATTTGGCCCTCTCTGCTTTCCTGAGGACTCTATCCGCAAAAGCACCTTTTTTCACTTTCGGCGCTGTCTGGAGCAAAAAAGACAAACGTCCAGCTTTTGCTGCCACAGCAAAGGTGCCAGCGGGGAAAAGTGATGCTGGTCCTCACTGCCTCCTGGAACCCCTTCAAATGCCCCAGACAATTTGGCCCTCTCTGCTTTCCTGAGGACTCTATCCGCAAAAGCACCTTTTTTCACTTTCGGCGCTGTCTGGAGCAAAAAAGACAAACGTCCAGCTTTTGCTGCCACAGTAAAGGTGCCAGCGGGGAAAAGTGATGCTGGTCCTCACTGCCTCCTGGAACCCCTTCAAATGCCCCAGACAATTTGGCCCTCTCTGCTTTCCTGAGGACTCTATCCTCAAAAGCACCTTTTTTCACTTTTGGCGCTGCCTGGAGCAAAAAAGACAAACGTCCAGCTTATGCTGCCACAGCTAAAGTGCCAGCGGGGAAAAGTGATGCTGGTCCTCACTGCCTCCTGGAACCCCTTCAAATGCCCCAGACAATTTGGCCCTCTCTGCTTTCCTGAGGACTCTATCCGCAAAAGCACCTTTTTTCACTTTCGGCGCTCTCTGGAGCAAAAAAGACAAACGTCCAGCTTTTGCTGCCACAGCAAAGGTGCCAGCGGGGAAAAGTGATGCTGGTCCTCACTGCCTCCTGGAACCCCTTTAAATGCCCCAGACAATTTGGCCCTCTCTGCTTTCCTGAGGACTCTATCCTCAAAAGAACCTTTTTTCACTTTCGGCGCTGTCTGGAGCAAAAAAGACAAACGTCCAGATTTTGCTGCCACAGCTAAAGTGCCAGCGGGGAAAAGTGATGCTGGTCCTCACTGCCTCCTGGAACCCCTTCAAATGCCGCAGACAATTTGGCCCTCTCTGCTTTCCTGAGGACTCTATCCTCAAAAGCACCTTTTTTCACTTTCGGCGCTGTCTGGAGCAAAAAAGACAAACGTCCAGCTTTTGCTGCCACAGCAAAGGTGCCAGCGGGGAAAAGTGATGCTGGTTCTCACTGCCTCCTGGAACCCCTTTAAATGCCCCAGACAATTTGGCCCTCTCTGCTTTCCTGCGGACTCTATCCTCAAAAGCACCTTTTTTCACTTTCGGCGCTCTCTGGAGCAAAAAAGACAAACGTCCAGATTTTGCTGCCACAGCTAAAGTGCCAGCGGGGAAAAGTGATGCTGGTTCTCACTGCCTCGTGGAACCTTTTCAAATGCCCCAGACAATTTGGCCCTCTCTGCTTTCCTGAGGACTCTATCCGCAAAAGCACCTTTTTTCACTTTCGGCGCTGTCTGGAGCAAAAAAGACAAACGTCCAGATTTTGCTGCCACAGCTAAAGTGCCAGCGGGGAAAAGTGATGCTGGTCCTCACTGCCTCCTGGAACCCCTTCAAATGCCCCAGACAATTTGGCCCTCTCTGCTTTCCTGAGGACTCTATTCGCAAAAGCACCTTTTTTCACTTTCGGCGCTGTCTGGAGCAAAAAAGACAAACGTCCAGCTTTTGCTGCCACAGCAAAGGTGCCAGCGGGGAAAAGTGATGCTGGTCCTCACTGCCTCCTGGAACCCCTTCAAATGCCCCAGACAATTTGGCCCTCTCTGCTTTCCTGAGGACTCTATCCGCAAAAGCACCTTTTTTCACTTTCGGCGCTGTCTGGAGCAAAAAAGACAAACGTCCAGCTTTTGCTGCCACAGCAAAGGTGCCAGCGGGGAAAAGTGATGCTGGTCCTCACTGCCTCCTGGAACCCCTTCAAATGCCCCAGACAATTTGGCCCTCTCTGCTTTCCTGAGGACTCTATCCGCAAAAGCACCTTTTTTCACTTTCGGCGCTGTCTGGAGCAAAAAAGACAAACGTCCAGCTTTTGCTGCCACAGCAAAGGTGCCAGCGGGGAAAAGTGATGCTGGTCCTCACTGCCTCCTGGAACCCCTTCAAATGCCCCAGACAATTTGGCCCTCTCTGCTTTCCTGAGGACTCTATCCTCAAAAGCACCTTTTTTCACTTTCGGCGCTCTCTGGAGCAAAAAAGACAAACGTCCAGCTTTTGCTGCCACAACAATGGTGCCAGCGGGGAAAAGTGATGCTGCTTCTCACTGCCTCCTGGAACCCCTTTAAATGCCCCAGACAATTTGGCCCTCTCTGCTTTCCTGCGGACTCTATCCTCAAAAGCACCTTTTTTCACTTTCGGCGCTCTCTGGTGCAAAAAAGACAAACGTCCAGCTTTTGCTGCCACAGCAAAGGTGCCAGAGGGGAAAAGTGATGCTGGTTCTCACTGCCTCCTGGAACCCCTTTAAATGCCCCAGACAATTTGGCCCTCTCTGCTTTCCTGAGGACTCTATCCTCAAAAGAACCTTTTTTCACTTTCGGCGCTGTCTGGAGCAAAAAAGACAAACGTCCAGATTTTGCTGCCACAGCTAAAGTGCCAGCGGGGAAAAGTGATGCTGGTCCTCACTGCCTCCTGGAACCCCTTCAAATGCCGCAGACAATTTGGCCCTCTCTGCTTTCCTGAAGACTCTATCCTCAAAAGCACCTTTTTTCACTTTCGGCGCTGTCTGGAGACAAAAAGACAAACGTCCAGCTTTTGCTGCCACAGCAAAGGTGCCAGCGGGGAAAAGTGATGCTGGTTCTCACTGCCTCCTGGAACCCCTTTAAATGCCCCAGACAATTTGGCCCTCTCTGCTTTCCTGCGGACTCTATCCTCAAAAGCACCTTTTTTCACTTTCGGCGCTCTCTGGAGCAAAAAAGACAAACGTCCAGATTTTGCTGCCACAGCTAAAGTGCCAGCGGGGAAAAGTGATGCTGGTTCTCACTGCCTCGTGGAACCTTTTCAAATGCCCCAGACAATTTGGCCCTCTCTGCTTTCCTGAGGACTCTATCCGCAAAAGCACCTTTTTTCACTTTCGGCGCTCTCTGGAGCAAAAAAGACAAACGTCCAGCTTTTGCTGCCACAGCAAAGGTGCCAGCGGGGAAAAGTGATGCTGGTCCTCACTGCCTCCTGGAACCCCTTCAAATGCCCCAGACAATTTGGCCCTCTCTGCTTTCCTGAGGACTCTATCCGCAAAAGCACCTTTTTTCACTTTCGGCGCTGTCTGGAGCAAAAAAGACAAACGTCCAGCTTTTGCTGCCACAGCAAAGGTGCCAGCGGGGAAAAGTGATGCTGGTCCTCACTGCCTCCTGGAACCCCTTCAAATGCCCCAGACAATTTGGCCCTCTCTGCTTTCCTGAGGACTCTATCCGCAAAAGCACCTTTTTTCACTTTCGGCGCTGTCTGGAGCAAAAAAGACAAACGTCCAGCTTTTGCTGCCACAGTAAAGGTGCCAGCGGGGAAAAGTGATGCTGGTCCTCACTGCCTCCTGGAACCCCTTCAAATGCCCCAGACAATTTGGCCCTCTCTGCTTTCCTGAGGACTCTATCCTCAAAAGCACCTTTTTTCACTTTTGGCGCTGCCTGGAGCAAAAAAGACAAACGTCCAGCTTATGCTGCCACAGCTAAAGTGCCAGCGGGGAAAAGTGATGCTGGTCCTCACTGCCTCCTGGAACCCCTTCAAATGCCCCAGACAATTTGGCCCTCTCTGCTTTCCTGAGGACTCTATCCGCAAAAGCACCTTTTTTCACTTTCGGCGCTGTCTGGAGCAAAAAAGACAAACGTCCAGCTTTTGCTGCCACAGTAAAGGTGCCAGCGGGGAAAAGTGATGCTGGTCCTCACTGCCTCCTGGAACCCCTTCAAATGCCCCAGACAATTTGGCCCTCTCTGCTTTCCTGAGGACTCTATCCTCAAAAGCACCTTTTTTCACTTTCGGCGCTCTCTGGAGCAAAAAAGACAAACGTCCAGCTTTTGCTGCCACAACAATGGTGCCAGCGGGGAAAAGTGATGCTGCTTCTCACTGCCTCCTGGAACCCCTTTAAATGCCCCAGACAATTTGGCCCTCTCTGCTTTCCTGAGGACTCTATCCGCAAAAGCACCTTTTTTCACTTTCGGCGCTGCCTGGAGCAAAAAAGACAAACGTCCAGCTTATGCTGCCACAGCTAAAGTGCCAGCGGGGAAAAGTGATGCTGGTCCTCACTGCCTCCTGGAACCCCTTCAAATGCCCCAGACAATTTGGCCCTCTCTGCTTTCCTGAGGACTCTATCCGCAAAAGCACCTTTTTTCACTTTCGGCGCTCTCTGGAGCAAAAAAGACAAACGTCCAGCTTTTGCTGCCACAGCAAAGGTGCCAGCGGGGAAAAGTGATGCTGGTCCTCACTGCCTCCTGGAACCCCTTCAAATGCCCCAGACAATTTGGCCCTCTCTGCTTTCCTGCGGACTCTATCCTCAAAAGCACCTTTTTTCACTTTCGGCGCTCTCTGGTGCAAAAAAGACAAACGTCCAGCTTTTGCTGCCACAGCAAAGGTGCCAGAGGGGAAAAGTGATGCTGGTTCTCACTGCCTCCTGGAACCCCTTTAAATGCCCCAGACAATTTGGCCCTCTCTGCTTTCCTGAGGACTCTATCCTCAAAAGAACCTTTTTTCACTTTCGGCGCTGTCTGGAGCAAAAAAGACAAACGTCCAGATTTTGCTGCCACAGCTAAAGTGCCAGCGGGGAAAAGTGATGCTGGTCCTCACTGCCTCCTGGAACCCCTTCAAATGCCGCAGACAATTTGGCCCTCTCTGCTTTCCTGAAGACTCTATCCTCAAAAGCACCTTTTTTCACTTTCGGCGCTGTCTGGAGACAAAAAGACAAACGTCCAGCTTTTGCTGCCACAGCAAAGGTGCCAGCGGGGAAAAGTGATGCTGGTTCTCACTGCCTCCTGGAACCCCTTTAAATGCCCCAGACAATTTGGCCCTCTCTGCTTTCCTGCGGACTCTATCCTCAAAAGCACCTTTTTTCACTTTCGGCGCTCTCTGGAGCAAAAAAGACAAACGTCCAGATTTTGCTGCCACAGCTAAAGTGCCAGCGGGGAAAAGTGATGCTGGTTCTCACTGCCTCGTGGAACCTTTTCAAATGCCCCAGACAATTTGGCCCTCTCTGCTTTCCTGAGGACTCTATCCGCAAAAGCACCTTTTTTCACTTTCGGCGCTGTCTGGAGCAAAAAAGACAAACGTCCAGCTTTTGCTGCCACAGCAAAGGTGCCAGCGGGGAAAAGTGATGCTGGTCCTCACTGCCTCCTGGAACCCCTTCAAATGCCCCAGACAATTTGGCCCTCTCTGCTTTCCTGAGGACTCTATCCGCAAAAGCACCTTTTTTCACTTTCGGCGCTGTCTGGAGCAAAAAAGACAAACGTCCAGCTTTTGCTGCCACAGCAAAGGTGCCAGCGGGGAAAAGTGATGCTGGTCCTCACTGCCTCCTGGAACCCCTTCAAATGCCCCAGACAATTTGGCCCTCTCTGCTTTCCTGAGGACTCTATCCGCAAAAGCACCTTTTTTCACTTTCGGCGCTGTCTGGAGCAAAAAAGACAAACGTCCAGCTTTTGCTGCCACAGTAAAGGTGCCAGCGGGGAAAAGTGATGCTGGTCCTCACTGCCTCCTGGAACCCCTTCAAATGCCCCAGACAATTTGGCCCTCTCTGCTTTCCTGCGGACTCTATCCTCAAAAGCACCTTTTTTCACTTTTGGCGCTGCCTGGAGCAAAAAAGACAAACGTCCAGCTTATGCTGCCACAGCTAAAGTGCCAGCGGGGAAAAGTGATGCTGGTCCTCACTGCCTCCTGGAACCCCTTCAAATGCCCCAGACAATTTGGCCCTCTCTGCTTTCCTGAGGACTCTATCCGCAAAAGCACCTTTTTTCACTTTCGGCGCTCTCTGGAGCAAAAAAGACAAACGTCCAGCTTTTGCTGCCACAGTAAAGGTGCCAGCGGGGAAAAGTGATGCTGGTCCTCACTGCCTCCTGGAACCCCTTCAAATGCCCCAGACAATTTGGCCCTCTCTGCTTTCCTGAGGACTCTATCCTCAAAAGCACCTTTTTTCACTTTCGGCGCTCTCTGGAGCAAAAAAGACAAACGTCCAGCTTTTGCTGCCACAACAATGGTGCCAGCGGGGAAAAGTGATGCTGCTTCTCACTGCCTCCTGGAACCCCTTTAAATGCCCCAGACAATTTGGCCCTCTCTGCTTTCCTGCGGACTCTATCCTCAAAAGCACCTTTTTTCACTTTCGGCGCTCTCTGGTGCAAAAAAGACAAACGTCCAGCTTTTGCTGCCACAGCAAAGGTGCCAGAGGGGAAAAGTGATGCTGCTTCTCACTGCCTCCTGGAACCCCTTTAAATGCCCCAGACAATTTGGCCCTCTCTGCTTTCCTGAGGACTCTATCCTCAAAAGAACCTTTTTTCACTTTCGGCGCTCTCTGGAGCAAAAAAGACAAACGTCCAGATTTTGCTGCCACAGCTAAAGTGCCAGCGGGGAAAAGTGATGCTGGTCCTCACTGCCTCCTGGAACCCCTTCAAATGCCGCAGACAATTTGGCCCTCTCTGCTTTCCTGAGGACTCTATCCTCAAAAGCACCTTTTTTCACTTTCGGCGCTGTCTGGAGCAAAAAAGACAAACGTCCAGCTTTTGCTGCCACAGCAAAGGTGCCAGCGGGGAAAAGTGATGCTGGTTCTCACTGCCTCCTGGAACCCCTTTAAATGCCCCAGACAATTTGGCCCTCTCTGCTTTCCTGCGGACTCTATCCTCAAAAGCACCTTTTTTCACTTTCGGCGCTCTCTGGAGCAAAAAAGACAAACGTCCAGATTTTGCTGCCACAGCTAAAGTGCCAGCGGGGAAAAGTGATGCTGGTTCTCACTGCCTCGTGGAACCTTTTCAAATGCCCCAGACAATTTGGCCCTCTCTGCTTTCCTGAGGACTCTATCCGCAAAAGCACCTTTTTTCACTTTCGGCGCTGTCTGGAGCAAAAAAGACAAACGTCCAGATTTTGCTGCCACAGCTAAAGTGCCAGCGGGGAAAAGTGATGCTGGTCCTCACTGCCTCCTGGAACCCCTTCAAATGCCCCAGACAATTTGGCCCTCTCTGCTTTCCTGAGGACTCTATTCGCAAAAGCACCTTTTTTCACTTTCGGCGCTGTCTGGAGCAAAAAAGACAAACGTCCAGCTTTTGCTGCCACAGCAAAGGTGCCAGCGGGGAAAAGTGATGCTGGTCCTCACTGCCTCCTGGAACCCCTTCAAATGCCCCAGACAATTTGGCCCTCTCTGCTTTCCTGAGGACTCTATCCGCAAAAGCACCTTTTTTCACTTTCGGCGCTGTCTGGAGCAAAAAAGACAAACGTCCAGCTTTTGCTGCCACAGCAAAGGTGCCAGCGGGGAAAAGTGATGCTGGTCCTCACTGCCTCCTGGAACCCCTTCAAATGCCCCAGACAATTTGGCCCTCTCTGCTTTCCTGAGGACTCTATCCGCAAAAGCACCTTTTTTCACTTTCGGTGCTGTCTGGAGCAAAAAAGACAAACGTCCAGCTTTTGCTGCCACAGTAAAGGTGCCAGCGGGGAAAAGTGATGCTGGTCCTCACTGCCTCCTGGAACCCCTTCAAATGCCCCAGACAATTTGGCCCTCTCTGCTTTCCTGAGGACTCTATCCTCAAAAGCACCTTTTTTCACTTTTGGCGCTGCCTGGAGCAAAAAAGACAAACGTCCAGCTTATGCTGCCACAGCTAAAGTGCCAGCGGGGAAAAGTGATGCTGGTCCTCACTGCCTCCTGGAACCCCTTCAAATGCCCCAGACAATTTGGCCCTCTCTGCTTTCCTGAGGACTCTATCCGCAAAAGCACCTTTTTTCACTTTCGGCGCTCTCTGGAGCAAAAAAGACAAACGTCCAGCTTTTGCTGCCACAGCAAAGGTGCCAGCGGGGAAAAGTGATGCTGGTCCTCACTGCCTCCTGGAACCCCTTTAAATGCCCCAGACAATTTGGCCCTCTCTGCTTTCCTGAGGACTCTATCCTCAAAAGCACCTTTTTTCACTTTTGGCGCTGCCTGGAGCAAAAAAGACAAACGTCCAGCTTATGCTGCCACAGCTAAAGTGCCAGCGGGGAAAAGTGATGCTGGTCCTCACTGCCTCCTGGAACCCCTTCAAATGCCCCAGACAATTTGGCCCTCTCTGCTTTCCTGAGGACTCTATCCGCAAAAGCACCTTTTTTCACTTTCGGCGCTCTCTGGAGCAAAAAAGACAAACGTCCAGCTTTTGCTGCCACAGCAAAGGTGCCAGCGGGGAAAAGTGATGCTGGTTCTCACTGCCTCCTGGAACCCCTTTAAATGCCCCAGACAATTTGGCCCTCTCTGCTTTCCTGCGGACTCTATCCTCAAAAGCACCTTTTTTCACTTTCGGCGCTCTCTGGAGCAAAAAAGACAAACGTCCAGATTTTGCTGCCACAGCAAAGGTGCCAGCGGGGAAAAGTGATGCTGGTCCTCACTGCCTCCTGGAACCCCTTTAAATGCCCCAGACAATTTGGCCCTCTCTGCTTTCCTGAGGACTCTATCCTCAAAGGCACCTTTTTTCACTTTCGGCGCTCTCTGGAGCAAAAAAGACAAACGTCCAGCTTTTGCTGCCACAGCAAAGGTGCCAGCGGGGATAAGTGATGCTGCTTCTCACTGCCTCCTGGAACCCCTTTAAATGCCCCAGACAATTTGGCCCTCTCTGCTTTCCTGAGGACTCTATCCTCAAAAGAACCTTTTTTCACTTTCGGCGCTGTCTGGAGCAAAAAAGACAAATGTCCAGATTTTGCTGCCACAGCTAAAGTGCCAGCGGGGAAAAGTGATGCTGGTCCTCACTGCCTCCTGGAACCCCTTCAAATGCCGCAGACAATTTGGCCCTCTCTGCTTTCCTGAGGACTCTATCCTCAAAAGCACCTTTTTTCACTTTCGGCGCGGTCTGGAGCAAAAAAGACAAACGTCCAGCTTTTGCTGCCACAGCAAAGGTGCCAGCGGGGAAAAGTGATGCTGGTTCTCACTGCCTCCTGGAACCCCTTCAAATGCCCCAGACAATTTGGCCCTCTCTGCTTTCCTGAGGACTCTATCCGCAAAAGCACCTTTTTTCACTTTCGGCGCTCTCTGGAGCAAAAAAGACAAACGTCCAGCTTTTGCTGCCACAGCAAAGGTGCCAGCGGGGAAAAGTGATGCTGGTCCTCACTGCCTCCTGGAACCCCTTCAAATGCCCCAGACAATTTGGCCCTCTCTGCTTTCCTGAGGACTCTATCCTCAAAAGCACCTTTTTTCACTTTCAGCGCTGTCTGGAGCAAAAAAGACAAACGTCCAGCTTTTGCTGCCACAGCAAAGGTGCCAGCGGGGAAAAGTGATGCTGCTTCTCACTGCCTCCTGGAACCCCTTTAAATGCCCCAGACAATTTGGCCCTCTCTGCTTTCCTGAGGACTCTATCCGCAAAAGCACCTTTTTTCACTTTCGGCGCTCTCTGGAGCAAAAAAGACAAACGTCCAGCTTTTGCTGCCACAGCAAAGGTGCCAGCGGGGAAAAGTGATGCTGGTCCTCACTGCCTCCTGGAACCCCTTCAAATGCCCCAGACAATTTGGCCCTCTCTGCTTTCCTGAGGACTCTATCCTCAAAAGCACCTTTTTTCACTTTCAGCGCTGTCTGGAGCAAAAAAGACAAACGTCCAGCTTTTGCTGCCACAGCAAAGGTGCCAGCGGGGAAAAGTGATGCTGGTTCTCACTGCCTCCTGGAACCCCTTTAAATGCCCCAGACAATTTGGCCCTCTCTGCTTTCCTGAGGACTCTATCCTCAAAAGCACCTTTTTTCACTTTCGGCGCTCTCTGGAGCAAAAAAGACAAACGTCCAGCTTTTGCTGCCACAGCAAAGGTGCCAGCGGGGATAAGTGATGCTGCTTCTCACTGCCTCCTGGAACCCCTTTAAATGTCCCAGACAATTTGGCCCTCTCTGCTTTCCTGAGGACTCTATCCTCAAAAGAACCTTTTTTCACTTTCGGCGCTGTCTGGAGCAAAAAAGACAAACGTCCAGATTTTGCTGCCACAGCTAAAGTGCCAGCGGGGAAAAGTGATGCTGGTCCTCACTGCCTCCTGGAACCCCTTCAAATGCCGCAGACAATTTGGCCCTCTCTGCTTTCCTGAGGACTCTATCCTCAAAAGCACCTTTTTTCACTTTCGGCGCTGTCTGGAGCAAAAAAGACAAACGTCCAGCTTTTGCTGCCACAGCAAAGGTGCCAGCGGGGAAAAGTGATGCTGGTTCTCACTGCCTCCTGGAACCCCTTTAAATGCCCCAGACAATTTGGCCCTCTCTGCTTTCCTGCGGACTCTATCCTCAAAAGCACCTTTTTTCACTTTCGGCGCTCTCTGGAGCAAAAAAGACAAACGTCCAGATTTTGCTGCCACAGCTAAAGTGCCAGCGGGGAAAAGTGATGCTGGTTCTCACTGCCTCGTGGAACCTTTTCAAATGCGCCAGACAATTTGGCCCTCTCTGCTTTCCTGAGGACTCTATCCGCAAAAGCACCTTTTTTCACTCTCGGCGGCGTATGGAGCAAAAAAGACAAACGTCCAGCTTTTGCTGCCACAGCAAAGGTGCCAGCGGGGAAAAGTGATGCTGGTCCTCACTGCCTCCTGGAACCCCTTCAAATGCCCCAGACAATTTGGCCCTCTCTGCTTTCCTGAGGACTCTATCCGCAAAAGCACCTTTTTTCACTTTCGGCGCTCTCTGGAGCAAAAAAGACAAACGTCCAGCTTTTGCTGCCACAGCAAAGGTGCCAGAGGGGAAAAGTGATGCTGGTTCTAACTGCCTCCTGGAACCCCTTTAAATGCCCCAGACAATTTGGCCCTCTCTGCTTTCCTGAGGACTCTATCCTCAAAAGAACCTTTTTTCACTTTCGGCGCTGTCTGGAGCAAAAAAGACAAACGTCCAGCTTTTGCTGCCACAGCAAAGGTGCCAGCGGGGAAAAGTGATGCTGGTTCTCACTGCCTCCTGGAACCCCTTTAAATGCCCCAGACAATTTGGCCCTCTCTGCTTTCCTGAGGACTCTATCCTCAAAAGCACCTTTTTTCACTTTCGGCGCTGTCTGGAGCAAAAAAGAAAAACGTCCAGCTTTTGCTGCCACAGCTAAAGTGCCAGCGGGGAAAAGTGATGCTGGTCCTCACTGCCTCCTGGAACCCCTTCAAATGCCCCATACAATTTGGCCCTCTCTGCTTTCCTGAGGACTCTATCCGCAAAAGCACCTTTTTTCACTTTCGGCGCTCTCTGGAGCAAAAAAGACAAACGTCCAGCTTTTGCTGCCACAGCAAAGGTGCCAGCGGGGAAAAGTGATGCTGCTTCTCACTGCCTCCTGGAACCCCTTCAAATGCCCCAGACAATTTGGCCCTCTCTGCTTTCCTGAGGACTCTATCCTCAAAAGAACCTTTTTTCACTTTCGGCGCTGTCTGGAGCAAAAAAGACAAATGTCCAGATTTTGCTGCCACAGCTAAAGTGCCAGCGGGGAAAAGTGATGCTGGTCCTCACTGCCTCCTGGAACCCCTTCAAATGCCGCAGACAATTTGGCCCTCTCTGCTTTCCTGAGGACTCTATCCTCAAAAGCACCTTTTTTCACTTTCGGCGCGGTCTGGAGCAAAAAAGACAAACGTCCAGCTTTTGCTGCCACAGCAAAGGTGCCAGCGGGGAAAAGTGATGCTGGTTCTCACTGCCTCCTGGAACCCCTTCAAATGCCCCAGACAATTTGGCCCTCTCTGCTTTCCTGAGGACTCTATCCGCAAAAGCACCTTTTTTCACTTTCGGCGCTGTCTGGAGCAAAAAAGACAAACGTCCAGCTTTTGCTGCCACAGCAAAGGTGCCAGCGGGGAAAAGTGATGCTGGTCCTCACTGCCTCCTGGAACCCCTTCAAATGCCCCAGACAATTTGGCCCTCTCTGCTTTCCTGAGGACTCTATCCTCAAAAGCACCTTTTTTCACTTTCAGCGCTGTCTGGAGCAAAAAAGACAAACGTCCAGCTTTTGCTGCCACAGCAAAGGTGCCAGCGGGGAAAAGTGATGCTGGTTCTCACTGCCTCCTGGAACCCCTTTAAATGCCCCAGACAATTTGGCCCTCTCTGCTTTCCTGAGGACTCTATCCGCAAAAGCACCTTTTTTCACTTTCGGCGCTCTCTGGAGCAAAAAAGACAAACGTCCAGCTTTTGCTGCCACAGCAAAGGTGCCAGCGGGGAAAAGTGATGCTGGTCCTCACTGCCTCCTGGAACCCCTTCAAATGCCCCAGACAATTTGGCCCTCTCTGCTTTCCTGAGGACTCTATCCTCAAAAGCACCTTTTTTCACTTTCAGCGCTGTCTGGAGCAAAAAAGACAAACGTCCAGCTTTTGCTGCCACAGCAAAGGTGCCAGCGGGGAAAAGTGATGCTGGTTCTCACTGCCTCCTGGAACCCCTTTAAATGCCCCAGACAATTTGGCCCTCTCTGCTTTCCTGAGGACTCTATCCTCAAAAGCACCTTTTTTCACTTTCGGCGCTCTCTGGAGCAAAAAAGACAAACGTCCAGCTTTTGCTGCCACAGCAAAGGTGCCAGCGGGGATAAGTGATGCTGCTTCTCACTGCCTCCTGGAACCCCTTTAAATGTCCCAGACAATTTGGCCCTCTCTGCTTTCCTGAGGACTCTATCCTCAAAAGAACCTTTTTTCACTTTCGGCGCTGTCTGGAGCAAAAAAGACAAACGTCCAGATTTTGCTGCCACAGCTAAAGTGCCAGCGGGGAAAAGTGATGCTGGTCCTCACTGCCTCCTGGAACCCCTTCAAATGCCGCAGACAATTTGGCCCTCTCTGCTTTCCTGAGGACTCTATCCTCAAAAGCACCTTTTTTCACTTTCGGCGCTGTCTGGAGCAAAAAAGACAAACGTCCAGCTTTTGCTGCCACAGCAAAGGTGCCAGCGGGGAAAAGTGATGCTGGTCCTCACTGCCTCCTGGAACCCCTTCAAATGCCCCAGACAATTTGGCCCTCTCTGCTTTCCTGCGCACTCTATCCTCAAAAGCACCTTTTTTCACTTTCGGCGCTCTCTGGAGCAAAAAAGAAAAACGTCCAGCTTTTGCTGCCACAGCTAAAGTGCCAGCGGGGAAAAGTGATGCTGGTCCTCACTGCCTCCTGGAACCCCTTCAAATGCCCCATACAATTTGGCCCTCTCTGCTTTCCTGAGGACTCTATCCGCAAAAGCACCTTTTTTCACTTTCGGCGCTCTCTGGAGCAAAAAAGACAAACGTCCAGCTTTTGCTGCCACAGCAAAGGTGCCAGCGGGGAAAAGTGATGCTGCTTCTCACTGCCTCCTGGAACCCCTTCAAATGCCCCAGACAATTTGGCCCTCTCTGCTTTCCTGAGGACTCTATCCTCAAAAGAACCTTTTTTCACTTTCGGCGCTGTCTGGAGCAAAAAAGACAAATGTCCAGATTTTGCTGCCACAGCTAAAGTGCCAGCGGGGAAAAGTGATGCTGGTCCTCACTGCCTCCTGGAACCCCTTCAAATGCCGCAGACAATTTGGCCCTCTCTGCTTTCCTGAGGACTCTATCCTCAAAAGCACCTTTTTTCACTTTCGGCGCGGTCTGGAGCAAAAAAGACAAACGTCCAGCTTTTGCTGCCACAGCAAAGGTGCCAGCGGGGAAAAGTGATGCTGGTTCTCACTGCCTCCTGGAACCCCTTCAAATGCCCCAGACAATTTGGCCCTCTCTGCTTTCCTGAGGACTCTATCCGCAAAAGCACCTTTTTTCACTTTCGGCGCTGTCTGGAGCAAAAAAGACAAACGTCCAGCTTTTGCTGCCACAGCAAAGGTGCCAGCGGGGAAAAGTGATGCTGGTCCTCACTGCCTCCTGGAACCCCTTCAAATGCCCCAGACAATTTGGCCCTCTCTGCTTTCCTGAGGACTCTATCCTCAAAAGCACCTTTTTTCACTTTCAGCGCTGTCTGGAGCAAAAAAGACAAACGTCCAGCTTTTGCTGCCACAGCAAAGGTGCCAGCGGGGAAAAGTGATGCTGGTTCTCACTGCCTCCTGGAACCCCTTTAAATGCCCCAGACAATTTGGCCCTCTCTGCTTTCCTGAGGACTCTATCCGCAAAAGCACCTTTTTTCACTTTCGGCGCTCTCTGGAGCAAAAAAGACAAACGTCCAGCTTTTGCTGCCACAGCAAAGGTGCCAGCGGGGAAAAGTGATGCTGGTCCTCACTGCCTCCTGGAACCCCTTCAAATGCCCCTGACAATTTGGCCCTCTCTGCTTTCCTGAGGACTCTATCCTCAAAAGCACCTTTTTTCACTTTCAGCGCTGTCTGGAGCAAAAAAGACAAACGTCCAGCTTTTGCTGCCACAGCAAAGGTGCCAGCGGGGAAAAGTGATGCTGGTTCTCACTGCCTCCTGGAACCCCTTTAAATGCCCCAGACAATTTGGCCCTCTCTGCTTTCCTGAGGACTCTATCCTCAAAAGCACCTTTTTTCACTTTCGGCGCTCTCTGGAGCAAAAAAGACAAACGTCCAGCTTTTGCTGCCACAGCAAAGGTGCCAGCGGGGATAAGTGATGCTGCTTCTCACTGCCTCCTGGAACCCCTTTAAATGTCCCAGACAATTTGGCCCTCTCTGCTTTCCTGAGGACTCTATCCTCAAAAGAACCTTTTTTCACTTTCGGCGCTGTCTGGAGCAAAAAAGACAAACGTCCAGATTTTGCTGCCACAGCTAAAGTGCCAGCGGGGAAAAGTGATGCTGGTCCTCACTGCCTCCTGGAACCCCTTCAAATGCCGCAGACAATTTGGCCCTCTCTGCTTTCCTGAGGACTCTATCCTCAAAAGCACCTTTTTTCACTTTCGGCGCTGTCTGGAGCAAAAAAGACAAACGTCCAGCTTTTGCTGCCACAGCAAAGGTGCCAGCGGGGAAAAGTGATGCTGGTTCTCACTGCCTCCTGGAACCCCTTTAAATGCCCCAGACAATTTGGCCCTCTCTGCTTTCCTGCGGACTCTATCCTCAAAAGCACCTTTTTTCACTTTCGGCGCTCTCTGGAGCAAAAAAGACAAACGTCCAGATTTTGCTGCCACAGCTAAAGTGCCAGCGGGGAAAAGTGATGCTGGTTCTCACTGCCTCGTGGAACCTTTTCAAATGCGCCAGACAATTTGGCCCTCTCTGCTTTCCTGAGGACTCTATCCGCAAAAGCACCTTTTTTCACTCTCGGCGGCGTATGGAGCAAAAAAGACAAACGTCCAGCTTTTGCTGCCACAGCAAAGGTGCCAGCGGGGAAAAGTGATGCTGGTCCTCACTGCCTCCTGGAACCCCTTCAAATGCCCCAGACAATTTGGCCCTCTCTGCTTTCCTGAGGACTCTATCCGCAAAAGCACCTTTTTTCACTTTCGGCGCTCTCTGGAGCAAAAAAGACAAACGTCCAGCTTTTGCTGCCACAGCAAAGGTGCCAGCGGGGATAAGTGATGCTGCTTCTCACTGCCTCCTGGAACCCCTTTAAATGTCCCAGACAATTTGGCCCTCTCTGCTTTCCTGAGGACTCTATCCTCAAAAGAACATTTTTTCACTTTCGGCGCTGTCTGGAGCAAAAAAGACAAACGTCCAGATTTTGCTGCCACAGCTAAAGTGCCAGCGGGGAAAAGTGATGCTGGTCCTCACTGCCTCCTGGAACCCCTTCAAATGCCGCAGACAATTTGGCCCTCTCTGCTTTCCTGAGGACTCTATCCTCAAAAGCACCTTTTTTCACTTTCGGCGCTCTCTGGAGCAAAAAAGACAAACGTCCAGCTTTTGCTGCCACAGCAAAGGTGCCAGCGGGGAAAAGTGATGCTGGTCCTCACTGCCTCCTGGAACCCCTTCAAATGCCCCAGACAATTTGGCCCTCTCTGCTTTCCTGCGCACTCTATCCTCAAAAGCACCTTTTTTCACTTTCGGCGCTCTCTGGAGCAAAAAAGAAAAACGTCCAGCTTTTGCTGCCACAGCTAAAGTGCCAGCGGGGAAAAGTGATGCTGGTCCTCACTGCCTCCTGGAACCCCTTCAAATGCCCCATACAATTTGGCCCTCTCTGCTTTCCTGAGGACTCTATCCGCAAAAGCACCTTTTTT
The DNA here is from genome assembly GCF_965231255.1 of Vanellus vanellus. Lineage (NCBI taxonomy): Eukaryota > Metazoa > Chordata > Aves > Charadriiformes > Charadriidae > Vanellus > Vanellus vanellus. The sequence continues at coordinate 45,890,411 of NC_138910.1, read as the reverse complement.
CACTTTCGGCGCTCTCTGGAGCAAAAAAGACAAACGTCCAGCTTTTGCTGCCACAGCAAAGGTGCCAGCGGGGAAAAGTGATGCTGCTTCTCACTGCCTCCTGGAACCCCTTCAAATGCCCCAGACAATTTGGCCCTCTCTGCTTTCCTGAGGACTCTATCCTCAAAAGAACCTTTTTTCACTTTCGGCGCTGTCTGGAGCAAAAAAGACAAATGTCCAGATTTTGCTGCCACAGCTAAAGTGCCAGCGGGGAAAAGTGATGCTGGTCCTCACTGCCTCCTGGAACCCCTTCAAATGCCGCAGACAATTTGGCCCTCTCTGCTTTCCTGAGGACTCTATCCTCAAAAGCACCTTTTTTCACTTTCGGCGCGGTCTGGAGCAAAAAAGACAAACGTCCAGCTTTTGCTGCCACAGCAAAGGTGCCAGCGGGGAAAAGTGATGCTGGTTCTCACTGCCTCCTGGAACCCCTTCAAATGCCCCAGACAATTTGGCCCTCTCTGCTTTCCTGAGGACTCTATCCGCAAAAGCACCTTTTTTCACTTTCGGCGCTGTCTGGAGCAAAAAAGACAAACGTCCAGCTTTTGCTGCCACAGCAAAGGTGCCAGCGGGGAAAAGTGATGCTGGTCCTCACTGCCTCCTGCAACCCCTTCAAATGCCCCAGACAATTTGGCCCTCTCTGCTTTCCTGAGGACTCTATCCTCAAAAGCACCTTTTTTCACTTTCAGCGCTGTCTGGAGCAAAAAAGACAAACGTCCAGCTTTTGCTGCCACAGCAAAGGTGCCAGCGGGGAAAAGTGATGCTGGTTCTCACTGCCTCCTGGAACCCCTTTAAATGCCCCAGACAATTTGGCCCTCTCTGCTTTCCTGAGGACTCTATCCGCAAAAGCACCTTTTTTCACTTTCGGCGCTCTCTGGAGCAAAAAAGACAAACGTCCAGCTTTTGCTGCCACAGCAAAGGTGCCAGCGGGGAAAAGTGATGCTGGTCCTCACTGCCTCCTGGAACCCCTTCAAATGCCCCAGACAATTTGGCCCTCTCTGCTTTCCTGAGGACTCTATCCTCAAAAGCACCTTTTTTCACTTTCAGCGCTGTCTGGAGCAAAAAAGACAAACGTCCAGCTTTTGCTGCCACAGCAAAGGTGCCAGCGGGGAAAAGTGATGCTGGTTCTCACTGCCTCCTGGAACCCCTTTAAATGCCCCAGACAATTTGGCCCTCTCTGCTTTCCTGAGGACTCTATCCTCAAAAGCACCTTTTTTCACTTTCGGCGCTCTCTGGAGCAAAAAAGACAAACGTCCAGCTTTTGCTGCCACAGCAAAGGTGCCAGCGGGGATAAGTGATGCTGCTTCTCACTGCCTCCTGGAACCCCTTTAAATGTCCCAGACAATTTGGCCCTCTCTGCTTTCCTGAGGACTCTATCCTCAAAAGAACCTTTTTTCACTTTCGGCGCTGTCTGGAGCAAAAAAGACAAACGTCCAGATTTTGCTGCCACAGCTAAAGTGCCAGCGGGGAAAAGTGATGCTGGTCCTCACTGCCTCCTGGAACCCCTTCAAATGCCGCAGACAATTTGGCCCTCTCTGCTTTCCTGAGGACTCTATCCTCAAAAGCACCTTTTTTCACTTTCGGCGCTGTCTGGAGCAAAAAAGACAAACGTCCAGCTTTTGCTGCCACAGCAAAGGTGCCAGCGGGGAAAAGTGATGCTGGTTCTCACTGCCTCCTGGAACCCCTTTAAATGCCCCAGACAATTTGGCCCTCTCTGCTTTCCTGCGGACTCTATCCTCAAAAGCACCTTTTTTCACTTTCGGCGCTCTCTGGAGCAAAAAAGACAAACGTCCAGATTTTGCTGCCACAGCTAAAGTGCCAGCGGGGAAAAGTGATGCTGGTTCTCACTGCCTCGTGGAACCTTTTCAAATGCGCCAGACAATTTGGCCCTCTCTGCTTTCCTGAGGACTCTATCCGCAAAAGCACCTTTTTTCACTCTCGGCGGCGTATGGAGCAAAAAAGACAAACGTCCAGCTTTTGCTGCCACAGCAAAGGTGCCAGCGGGGAAAAGTGATGCTGGTCCTCACTGCCTCCTGGAACCCCTTCAAATGCCCCAGACAATTTGGCCCTCTCTGCTTTCCTGAGGACTCTATCCGCAAAAGCACCTTTTTTCACTTTCGGCGCTCTCTGGAGCAAAAAAGACAAACGTCCAGCTTTTGCTGCCACAGCAAAGGTGCCAGAGGGGAAAAGTGATGCTGGTTCTAACTGCCTCCTGGAACCCCTTTAAATGCCCCAGACAATTTGGCTCTCTCTGCTTTCCTGAGGACTCTATCCTCAAAAGAACCTTTTTTCACTTTCGGCGCTGTCTGGAGCAAAAAAGACAAACGTCCAGCTTTTGCTGCCACAGCAAAGGTGCCAGCGGGGAAAAGTGATGCTGGTTCTCACTGCCTCCTGGAACCCCTTTAAATGCCCCAGACAATTTGGCCCTCTCTGCTTTCCTGAGGACTCTATCCTCAAAAGCACCTTTTTTCACTTTCGGCGCTGTCTGGAGCAAAAAAGAAAAACGTCCAGCTTTTGCTGCCACAGCTAAAGTGCCAGCGGGGAAAAGTGATGCTGGTCCTCACTGCCTCCTGGAACCCCTTCAAATGCCCCATACAATTTGGCCCTCTCTGCTTTCCTGAGGACTCTATCCGCAAAAGCACCTTTTTTCACTTTCGGCGCTCTCTGGAGCAAAAAAGACAAACGTCCAGCTTTTGCTGCCACAGCAAAGGTGCCAGCGGGGAAAAGTGATGCTGCTTCTCACTGCCTCCTGGAACCCCTTCAAATGCCCCAGACAATTTGGCCCTCTCTGCTTTCCTGAGGACTCTATCCGCAAAAGCACCTTTTTTCACTTTCGGCGCTCTCTGGAGCAAAAAAGACAAACGTCCAGCTTTTGCTACCACAGCAAAGGTGCCAGAGGGGAAAAGTGATGCTGGTTCTAACTGCCTCCTGGAACCCCTTTAAATGCCCCAGACAATTTGGCCCTCTCTGCTTTCCTGCGGACTCTATCCTCAAAAGCACCTTTTTTCACTTTCGGCGCTCTCTGGAGCAAAAAAGACAAACGTCCAGCTTTTGTTGCCACAGCAAAGGTGCCAGCGGGGAAAAGTGATGCTGGTCCTCACTGCCTCCTGGAACACCTTCAAATGCCCCAGACAATTTGGCCCTCTCTGCTTTCCTGAGGACTCTATCCTCAAAAGCACCTTTTTTCACTTTCGGCGCTCTCTGGAGCAAAAAAGACAAACGTCCAGCTTTTGCTGCCACAGCAAAGGTGCCAGCGGGGAAAAGTGATGCTGGTTCTCACTGCCTCCTGGAACCCCTTTAAATGCCCCAGACAATTTGGCCCTCTCTGCTTTCCTGAGGACTCTATCCTCAAAAGCACCTTTTTTCACTTTCGGCGCTCTCTGGAGCAAAAAAGACAAACGTCCAGCTTTTGCTGCCACAGCAAAGGTGCCAGCGGGGATAAGTGATGCTGCTTCTCACTGCCTCCTGGAACCCCTTTAAATGTCCCAGACAATTTGGCCCTCTCTGCTTTCCTGAGGACTCTATCCTCAAAAGAACCTTTTTTCACTTTCGGCGCTGTCTGGAGCAAAAAAGACAAACGTCCAGATTTTGCTGCCACAGCTAAAGTGCCAGCGGGGAAAAGTGATGCTGGTCCTCACTGCCTCCTGGAACCCCTTCAAATGCCGCAGACAATTTGGCCCTCTCTGCTTTCCTGAGGACTCTATCCTCAAAAGCACCTTTTTTCACTTTCGGCGCTGTCTGGAGCAAAAAAGACAAACGTCCAGCTTTTGCTGCCACAGCAAAGGTGCCAGCGGGGAAAAGTGATGCTGGTTCTCACTGCCTCCTGGAACCCCTTTAAATGCCCCAGACAATTTGGCCCTCTCTGCTTTCCTGCGGACTCTATCCTCAAAAGCACCTTTTTTCACTTTCGGCGCTCTCTGGAGCAAAAAAGACAAACGTCCAGATTTTGCTGCCACAGCTAAAGTGCCAGCGGGGAAAAGTGATGCTGGTTCTCACTGCCTCGTGGAACCTTTTCAAATGCGCCAGACAATTTGGCCCTCTCTGCTTTCCTGAGGACTCTATCCGCAAAAGCACCTTTTTTCACTCTCGGCGGCGTATGGAGCAAAAAAGACAAACGTCCAGCTTTTGCTGCCACAGCAAAGGTGCCAGCGGGGAAAAGTGATGCTGGTCCTCACTGCCTCCTGGAACCCCTTCAAATGCCCCAGACAATTTGGCCCTCTCTGCTTTCCTGAGGACTCTATCCGCAAAAGCACCTTTTTTCACTTTCGGCGCTCTCTGGAGCAAAAAAGACAAACGTCCAGCTTTTGCTGCCACAGCAAAGGTGCCAGAGGGGAAAAGTGATGCTGGTTCTAACTGCCTCCTGGAACCCCTTTAAATGCCCCAGACAATTTGGCTCTCTCTGCTTTCCTGAGGACTCTATCCTCAAAAGAACCTTTTTTCACTTTCGGCGCTGTCTGGAGCAAAAAAGACAAACGTCCAGCTTTTGCTGCCACAGCAAAGGTGCCAGCGGGGAAAAGTGATGCTGGTTCTCACTGCCTCCTGGAAGCCCTTTAAATGCCCCATACAATTTGGCCCTCTCTGCTTTCCTGAGGACTCTATCCTCAAAAGCACCTTTTTTCACTTTCGGCGCTGTCTGGAGCAAAAAAGAAAAACGTCCAGCTTTTGCTGCCACAGCTAAAGTGCCAGCGGGGAAAAGTGATGCTGGTCCTCACTGCCTCCTGGAACCCCTTCAAATGCCCCATACAATTTGGCCCTCTCTGCTTTCCTGAGGACTCTATCCGCAAAAGCACCTTTTTTCACTTTCGGCGCTCTCTGGAGCAAAAAAGACAAACGTCCAGCTTTTGCTGCCACAGCAAAGGTGCCAGCGGGGAAAAGTGATGCTGCTTCTCACTGCCTCCTGGAACCCCTTCAAATGCCCCAGACAATTTGGCCCTCTCTGCTTTCCTGAGGACTCTATCCGCAAAAGCACCTTTTTTCACTTTCGGCGCTCTCTGGAGCAAAAAAGACAAACGTCCAGCTTTTGCTACCACAGCAAAGGTGCCAGAGGGGAAAAGTGATGCTGGTTCTAACTGCCTCCTGGAACCCCTTTAAATGCCCCAGACAATTTGGCCCTCTCTGCTTTCCTGCGGACTCTATCCTCAAAAGCACCTTTTTTCACTTTCGGCGCTCTCTGGAGCAAAAAAGACAAACGTCCAGCTTTTGTTGCCACAGCAAAGGTGCCAGCGGGGAAAAGTGATGCTGGTCCTCACTGCCTCCTGGAACACCTTCAAATGCCCCAGACAATTTGGCCCTCTCTGCTTTCCTGAGGACTCTATCCTCAAAAGCACCTTTTTTCACTTTCGGCGCTCTCTGGAGCAAAAAAGACAAACGTCCAGCTTTTGCTGCCACAGCAAAGGTGCCAGCGGGGATAAGTGATGCTGCTTCTCACTGCCTCCTGGAACCCCTTTAAATGTCCCAGACAATTTGGCCCTCTCTGCTTTCCTGAGGACTCTATCCTCAAAAGAACCTTTTTTCACTTTCGGCGCTGTCTGGAGCAAAAAAGACAAACGTCCAGATTTTGCTGCCACAGCTAAAGTGCCAGCGGGGAAAAGTGATGCTGGTCCTCACTGCCTCCTGGAACCCCTTCAAATGCCGCAGACAATTTGGCCCTCTCTGCTTTCCTGAGGACTCTATCCTCAAAAGCACCTTTTTTCACTTTCGGCGCTGTCTGGAGCAAAAAAGACAAACGTCCAGCTTTTGCTGCCACAGCAAAGGTGCCAGCGGGGAAAAGTGATGCTGGTTCTCACTGCCTCCTGGAACCCCTTTAAATGCCCCAGACAATTTGGCCCTCTCTGCTTTCCTGAGGACTCTATCCTCAAAAGCACCTTTTTTCACTTTCGGCGCTCTCTGGAGCAAAAAAGACAAACGTCCAGATTTTGCTGCCACAGCTAAAGTGCCAGCGGGGAAAAGTGATGCTGGTTCTCACTGCCTCGTGGAACCTTTTCAAATGCCCCAGACAATTTGGCCCTCTCTGCTTTCCTGAGGACTCTATCCTCAAAAGCACCTTTTTTCACTTTCGGCGCTCTCTGGAGCAAAAAAGACAAACGTCCAGCTTTTGCTGTTACAGCTAAAGTGCCAGCGGGGAAAAGTGATGCTGGTCCTCACTGCCTCCTGGAACCCCTTCAAATGCGCCAGACAATTTGGCCCTCTCTGCTTTCCTGAGGACTCTATCCGCAAAAGCACCTTTTTTCACTCTCGGCGGCGTATGGAGCAAAAAAGACAAACGTCCAGCTTTTGCTGCCACAGCAAAGGTGCCAGCGGGGAAAAGTGATGCTGGTCCTCACTGCCTCCTGGAACCCCTTCAAATGCCCCAGACAATTTGGCCCTCTCTGCTTTCCTGAGGACTCTATCCGCAAAAGCACCTTTTTTCACTTTCGGCGCTCTCTGGAGCAAAAAAGACAAACGTCCAGCTTTTGCTGCCACAGCAAAGGTGCCAGAGGGGAAAAGTGATGCTGGTTCTAACTGCCTCCTGGAACCCCTTTAAATGCCCCAGACAATTTGGCCCTCTCTGCTTTCCTGAGGACTCTATCCTCAAAAGAACCTTTTTTCACTTTCGGCGCTCTCTGGAGCAAAAAAGACAAAAGTCCAGCTTTTGCTGCCACAGCAAAGGTGCCAGCGGGGAAAAGTGATGCTGGTTCTCACTGCCTCCTGGAACCCCTTTAAATGCCCCAGACAATTTGGCCCTCTCTGCTTTCCTGAGGACTCTATCCTCAAAAGCACCTTTTTTCACTTTCGGCGCTGTCTGGAGCAAAAAAGAAAAACGTCCAGCTTTTGCTGCCACAGCTAAAGTGCCAGCGGGGAAAAGTGATGCTGGTCCTCACTGCCTCCTGGAACCCCTTCAAATGCCCCATACAATTTGGCCCTCTCTGCTTTCCTGAGGACTCTATCCGCAAAAGCACCTTTTTTCACTTTCGGCGCTCTCTGGAGCAAAAAAGACAAACGTCCAGCTTTTGCTGCCACAGCAAAGGTGCCAGCGGGGAAAAGTGATGCTGCTTCTCACTGCCTCCTGGAACCCCTTCAAATGCCCCAGACAATTTGGCCCTCTCTGCTTTCCTGAGGACTCTATCCGCAAAAGCACCTTTTTTCACTTTCGGCGCTCTCTGGAGCAAAAAAGACAAACGTCCAGCTTTTGCTGCCACAGCAAAGGTGCCAGAGGGGAAAAGTGATGCTGGTTCTCACTGCCTCCTGGAACCCCTTTAAATGCCCCAGACAATTTGGCCCTCTCTGCTTTCCTGAGGACTCTATCCTCAAAAGCACCTTTTTTCACTTTCGGCGCTCTCTGGAGCAAAAAAGACAAACGTCCAGCTTTTGTTGCCACAGCAAAGGTGCCAGCGGGGAAAAGTGATGCTGGTCCTCACTGCCTCCTGGAACACCTTCAAATGCCCCAGACAATTTGGCCCTCTCTGCTTTCCTGAGGACTCTATCCTCAAAAGCACCTTTTTTCACTTTCGGCGCTCTCTGGAGCAAAAAAGACAAACGTCCAGCTTTTGCTGCCACAGCAAAGGTGCCAGCGGGGATAAGTGATGCTGCTTCTCACTGCCTCCTTGAACCCCTTTAAATGCCCCAGACAATTTGGCCCTCTCTGCTTTCCTGAGGACTCTATCCTCAAAAGCACCTTTTTTCACTTTCGGCGCTGTCTGGAGCAAAAAAGAAAAACGTCCAGCTTTTGCTGCCACAGCTAAAGTGCCAGCGGGGAAAAGTGATGCTGGTCCTCACTGCCTCCTGGAACCCCTTCAAATGCCCCAGACAATTTGGCCCTCTCTGCTTTCCTGAGGACTCTATCCGCAAAAGCACCTTTTTTCACTTTCGGCGCTCTCTGGAGCAAAAAAGACAAACGTCCAGCTTTTGCTGCCACAGCAAAGGTGCCAGCGGGGAAAAGTGATGCTGGTCCTCACTGCCTCCTCGAACCCCTTCAAATGCCCCAGACAATTTGGCCCTCTCTGCTTTCCTGAGGACTCTATCCTCAAAAGCACCTTTTTTCACTTTCAGCGCTGTCTGGAGCAAAAAAGACAAACGTCCAGCTTTTGCTGCCACAGCAAAGGTGCCAGCGGGGAAAAGTGATGCTGGTTCTCACTGCCTCCTGGAACCCCTTTAAATGCCCCAGACAATTTGGCCCTCTCTGCTTTCCTGAGGACTCTATCCTCAAAAGCACCTTTTTTCACTTTCGGCGCTCTCTGGAGCAAAAAAGACAAACGTCCAGCTTTTGCTGCCACAGCAAAGGTGCCAGCGGGGATAAGTGATGCTGCTTCTCACTGCCTCCTGGAACCCCTTTAAATGTCCCAGACAATTTGGCCCTCTCTGCTTTCCTGAGGACTCTATCCTCAAAAGAACCTTTTTTCACTTTCGGCGCTGTCTGGAGCAAAAAAGACAAACGTCCAGATTTTGCTGCCACAGCTAAAGTGCCAGCGGGGAAAAGTGATGCTGGTCCTCACTGCCTCCTGGAACCCCTTCAAATGCCGCAGACAATTTGGCCCTCTCTGCTTTCCTGAGGACTCTATCCTCAAAAGCACCTTTTTTCACTTTCGGCGCTCTCTGGAGCAAAAAAGACAAACGTCCAGCTTTTGCTGCCACAGCAAAGGTGCCAGCGGGGAAAAGTGATGCTGGTTCTCACTGCCTCCTGGAACCCCTTTAAATGCCCCAGACAATTTGGCCCTCTCTGCTTTCCTGCGGACTCTATCCTCAAAAGCACCTTTTTTCACTTTCGGCGCTCTCTGGAGCAAAAAAGACAAACGTCCAGATTTTGCTGCCACAGCTAAAGTGCCAGCGGGGAAAAGTGATGCTGGTTCTCACTGCCTCGTGGAACCTTTTCAAATGCCCCAGACAATTTGGCCCTCTCTGCTTTCCTGAGGACTCTATCCTCAAAAGCACCTTTTTTCACTTTCGGCGCTCTCTGGAGCAAAAAAGACAAACGTCCAGCTTTTGCTGTTACAGCTAAAGTGCCAGCGGGGAAAAGTGATGCTGGTCCTCACTGCCTCCTGGAACCCCTTCAAATGCGCCAGACAATTTGGCCCTCTCTGCTTTCCTGAGGACTCTATCCGCAAAAGCACCTTTTTTCACTCTCGGCGGCGTATGGAGCAAAAAAGACAAACGTCCAGCTTTTGCTGCCACAGCAAAGGTGCCAGCGGGGAAAAGTGATGCTGGTCCTCACTGCCTCCTGGAACCCCTTCAAATGCCCCAGACAATTTGGCCCTCTCTGCTTTCCTGAGGACTCTATCCGCAAAAGCACCTTTTTTCACTTTCGGCGCTCTCTGGAGCAAAAAAGACAAACGTCCAGCTTTTGCTGCCACAGCAAAGGTGCCAGAGGGGAAAAGTGATGCTGGTTCTAACTGCCTCCTGGAACCCCTTTAAATGCCCCAGACAATTTGGCCCTCTCTGCTTTCCTGAGGACTCTATCCGCAAAAGCACCTTTTTTCACTTTCGGCGCTCTCTGGAGCAAAAAAGACAAACGTCCAGCTTTTGCTGCCACAGCAAAGGTGCCAGCGGGGAAAAGTGATGCTGGTTCTCACTGCCTCCTGGAACCCCTTCAAATGCCCCAGACAATTTGGCCCTCTCTGCTTTCCTGAGGACTCTATCCGCAAAAGCACCTTTTTTCACTTTCGGCGCTCTCTGGAGCAAAAAAGACAAACGTCCAGCTTTTGCTGCCACAGCAAAGGTGCCAGCGGGGAAAAGTGATGCTGGTTCTAACTGCCTCCTGGAACCCCTTTAAATGCCCCAGACAATTTGGCCCTCTCTGCTTTCCTGCGGACTCTATCCTCAAAAGCACCTTTTTTCACTTTCGGCGCTCTCTGGAGCAAAAAAGACAAACGTCCAGATTTTGCTGCCACAGCAAAGGTGCCAGCGGGGAAAAGTGATGCTGGTCCTCACTGCCTCCTGGAACCCCTTTAAATGCCCCAGACAATTTGGCCCTCTCTGCTTTCCTGAGGACTCTATCCTCAAAAGCACCTTTTTTCACTTTCGGCGCTCTCTGGAGCAAAAAAGACAAACGTCCAGCTTTTGCTGTTACAGCTAAAGTGCCAGCGGGGAAAAGTGATGCTGGTCCTCACTGCCTCCTGGAACCCCTTCAAATGCCCCAGACAATTTGGCCCTCTCTGCTTTCCTGAGGATTCTATCCTCAAAAGCACCTTTTTTCACTTTCGGCGCTGTCTGGAGCAAAAAAGACAAACGTCCAGCTTTTGCTGCCACAGCAAAGGTGCCAGCGGGGAAAAGTGATGCTGGTTCTCACTGCCTCCTGGAACCCCTTTAAATGCCCCAGACAATTTGGCCCTCTCTGCTTTCCTGCGGACTCTATCCTCAAAAGCACCTTTTTTCACTTTCGGCGCTCTCTGGAGCAAAAAAGACAAACGTCCAGATTTTGCTGCCACAGCTAAAGTGCCAGCGGGGAAAAGTGATGCTGGTTCTCACTGCCTCGTGGAACCTTTTCAAATGCGCCAGACAATTTGGCCCTCTCTGCTTTCCTGAGGACTCTATCCGCAAAAGCACCTTTTTTCACTCTCGGCGGCGTATGGAGCAAAAAAGACAAACGTCCAGCTTTTGCTGCCACAGCAAAGGTGCCAGCGGGGAAAAGTGATGCTGGTCCTCACTGCCTCCTGGAACCCCTTCAAATGCCCCAGACAATTTGGCCCTCTCTGCTTTCCTGAGGACTCTATCCGCAAAAGCACCTTTTTTCACTTTCGGCGCTCTCTGGAGCAAAAAAGACAAACGTCCAGCTTTTGCTGCCACAGCAAAGGTGCCAGAGGGGAAAAGTGATGCTGGTTCTAACTGCCTCCTGGAACCCCTTTAAATGCCCCAGACAATTTGGCCCTCTCTGCTTTCCTGAGGACTCTATCCTCAAAAGAACCTTTTTTCACTTTCGGCGCTCTCTGGAGCAAAAAAGACAAACGTCCAGCTTTTGCTGCCACAGCAAAGGTGCCAGCGGGGAAAAGTGATGCTGGTTCTCACTGCCTCCTGGAACCCCTTTAAATGCCCCAGACAATTTGGCCCTCTCTGCTTTCCTGAGGACTCTATCCTCAAAAGCACCTTTTTTCACTTTCGGCGCTGTCTGGAGCAAAAAAGAAAAACGTCCAGCTTTTGCTGCCACAGCTAAAGTGCCAGCGGGGAAAAGTGATGCTGGTCCTCACTGCCTCCTGGAACCCCTTCAAATGCCCCATACAATTTGGCCCTCTCTGCTTTCCTGAGGACTCTATCCGCAAAAGCACCTTTTTTCACTTTCGGCGCTCTCTGGAGCAAAAAAGACAAACGTCCAGCTTTTGCTGCCACAGCAAAGGTGCCAGCGGGGAAAAGTGATGCTGCTTCTCACTGCCTCCTGGAACCCCTTCAAATGCCCCAGACAATTTGGCCCTCTCTGCTTTCCTGAGGACTCTATCCGCAAAAGCACCTTTTTTCACTTTCGGCGCTCTCTGGAGCAAAAAAGACAAACGTCCAGCTTTTGCTGCCACAGCAAAGGTGCCAGAGGGGAAAAGTGATGCTGGTTCTAACTGCCTCCTGGAACCCCTTTAAATGCCCCAGACAATTTGGCCCTCTCTGCTTTCCTGCGGACTCTATCCTCAAAAGCACCTTTTTTCACTTTCGGCGCTCTCTGGAGCAAAAAAGACAAACGTCCAGCTTTTGTTGCCACAGCAAAGGTGCCAGCGGGGAAAAGTGATGCTGGTCCTCACTGCCTCCTGGAACACCTTCAAATGCCCCAGACAATTTGGCCCTCTCTGCTTTCCTGAGGACTCTATCCTCAAAAGCACCTTTTTTCACTTTCGGCGCTCTCTGGAGCAAAAAAGACAAACGTCCAGCTTTTGCTGCCACAGCAAAGGTGCCAGCGGGGATAAGTGATGCTGCTTCTCACTGCCTCCTGGAACCCCTTTAAATGTCCCAGACAATTTGGCCCTCTCTGCTTTCCTGAGGACTCTATCCTCAAAAGAACCTTTTTTCACTTTCGGCGCTGTCTGGAGCAAAAAAGACAAACGTCCAGATTTTGCTGCCACAGCTAAAGTGCCAGCGGGGAAAAGTGATGCTGGTCCTCACTGCCTCCTGGAACCCCTTCAAATGCCGCAGACAATTTGGCCCTCTCTGCTTTCCTGAGGACTCTATCCTCAAAAGCACCTTTTTTCACTTTCGGCGCTCTCTGGAGCAAAAAAGACAAACGTCCAGCTTTTGCTGCCACAGCAAAGGTGCCAGCGGGGAAAAGTGATGCTGGTTCTCACTGCCTCCTGGAACCCCTTTAAATGCCCCAGACAATTTGGCCCTCTCTGCTTTCCTGAGGACTCTATCCTCAAAAGAACCTTTTTTCACTTTCGGCGCTCTCTGGAGCAAAAAAGACAAACGTCCAGATTTTGCTGCCACAGCTAAAGTGCCAGCGGGGAAAAGTGATGCTGGTCCTCACTGCCTCCTGGAACCCCTTCAAATGCCGCAGACAATTTGGCCCTCTCTGCTTTCCTGAGGACTCTATCCTCAAAAGCACCTTTTTTCACTTTCGGCGCTGTCTGGAGCAAAAAAGACAAACGTCCAGCTTTTGCTGCCACAGCAAAGGTGCCAGCGGGGAAAAGTGATGCTGGTTCTCACTGCCTCCTGGAACCCCTTTAAATGCCCCAGACAATTTGGCCCTCTCTGCTTTCCTGAGGACTCTATCCTCAAAAGAACCTTTTTTCACTTTCGGCGCTCTCTGGAGCAAAAAAGACAAACGTCCAGATTTTGCTGCCACAGCTAAAGTGCCAGCGGGGAAAAGTGATGCTGGTTCTCACTGCCTCGTGGAACCTTTTCAAATGCCCCAGACAATTTGGCCCTCTCTGCTTTCCTGAGGACTCTATCCTCAAAAGCACCTTTTTACACTTTCGGCGCTCTCTGGAGCAAAAAAGACAAACGTCCAGCTTTTGCTGTTACAGCTAAAGTGCCAGCGGGGAAAAGTGATGCTGGTCCTCACTGCCTCCTGGAACCCCTTCAAATGCGCCAGACAATTTGGCCCTCTCTGCTTTCCTGAGGACTCTATCCGCAAAAGCACCTTTTTTCACTCTCGGCGGCGTATGGAGCAAAAAAGACAAACGTCCAGCTTTTGCTGCCACAGCAAAGGTGCCAGCGGGGAAAAGTGATGCTGGTCCTCACTGCCTCCTGGAACCCCTTCAAATGCCCCTGACAATTTGGCCCTCTCTGCTTTCCTGAGGACTCTATCCGCAAAAGCACCTTTTTTCACTTTCGGCGCTCTCTGGAGCAAAAAAGACAAACGTCCAGCTTTTGCTGCCACAGCAAAGGTGCCAGAGGGGAAAAGTGATGCTGGTTCTAACTGCCTCCTGGAACCCCTTTAAATGCCCCAGACAATTTGGCCCTCTCTGCTTTCCTGAGGACTCTATCCACAAAAGAACCTTTTTTCACTTTCGGCGCTCTCTGGAGCAAAAAAGACAAACGTCCAGCTTTTGCTGCCACAGCAAAGGTGCCAGCGGGGAAAAGTGATGCTGGTTCTCACTGCCTCCTGGAACCCCTTTAAATGCCCCAGACAATTTGGCCCTCTCTGCTTTCCTGAGGACTCTATCCTCAAAAGCACCTTTTTTCACTTTCGGCGCTGTCTGGAGCAAAAAAGAAAAACGTCCAGCTTTTGCTGCCACAGCTAAAGTGCCAGCGGGGAAAAGTGATGCTGGTCCTCACTGCCTCCTGGAACCCCTTCAAATGCCCCATACAATTTGGCCCTCTCTGCTTTCCTGAGGACTCTATCCGCAAAAGCACCTTTTTTCACTTTCGGCGCTCTCTGGAGCAAAAAAGACAAACGTCCAGCTTTTGCTGCCACAGCAAAGGTGCCAGCGGGGAAAAGTGATGCTGCTTCTCACTGCCTCCTGGAACCCCTTCAAATGCCCCAGACAATTTGGCCCTCTCTGCTTTCCTGAGGACTCTATCCGCAAAAGCACCTTTTTTCACTTTCGGCGCTCTCTGGAGCAAAAAAGACAAACGTCCAGCTTTTGCTGCCACAGCAAAGGTGCCAGAGGGGAAAAGTGATGCTGGTTCTAACTGCCTCCTGGAACCCCTTTAAATGCCCCAGACAATTTGGCCCTCTCTGCTTTCCTGCGGACTCTATCCTCAAAAGCACCTTTTTTCACTTTCGGCGCTCTCTGGAGCAAAAAAGACAAACGTCCAGCTTTTGTTGCCACAGCAAAGGTGCCAGCGGGGAAAAGTGATGCTGGTCCTCACTGCCTCCTGGAACACCTTCAAATGCCCCAGACAATTTGGCCCTCTCTGCTTTCCTGAGGACTCTATCCTCAAAAGCACCTTTTTTCACTTTCGGCGCTCTCTGGAGCAAAAAAGACAAACGTCCAGCTTTTGCTGCCACAGCAAAGGTGCCAGCGGGGATAAGTGATGCTGCTTCTCACTGCCTCCTTGAACCCCTTTAAATGCCCCAGACAATTTGGCCCTCTCTGCTTTCCTGAGGACTCTATCCTCAAAAGCACCTTTTTTCACTTTCGGCGCTGTCTGGAGCAAAAAAGAAAAACGTCCAGCTTTTGCTGCCACAGCTAAAGTGCCAGCGGGGAAAAGTGATGCTGGTCCTCACTGCCTCCTGGAACCCCTTCAAATGCCCCAGACAATTTGGCCCTCTCTGCTTTCCTGAGGACTCTATCCGCAAAAGCACCTTTTTTCACTTTCGGCGCTCTCTGGAGCAAAAAAGACAAACGTCCAGCTTTTGCTGCCACAGCAAAGGTGCCAGCGGGGAAAAGTGATGCTGGTCCTCACTGCCTCCTCGAACCCCTTCAAATGCCCCAGACAATTTGGCCCTCTCTGCTTTCCTGAGGACTCTATCCTCAAAAGCACCTTTTTTCACTTTCAGCGCTGTCTGGAGCAAAAAAGACAAACGTCCAGCTTTTGCTGCCACAGCAAAGGTGCCAGCGGGGAAAAGTGATGCTGGTTCTCACTGCCTCCTGGAACCCCTTTAAATGCCCCAGACAATTTGGCCCTCTCTGCTTTCCTGAGGACTCTATCCTCAAAAGCACCTTTTTTCACTTTCGGCGCTCTCTGGAGCAAAAAAGACAAACGTCCAGCTTTTGCTGCCACAGCAAAGGTGCCAGCGGGGATAAGTGATGCTGCTTCTCACTGCCTCCTGGAACCCCTTTAAATGTCCCAGACAATTTGGCCCTCTCTGCTTTCCTGAGGACTCTATCCTCAAAAGAACCTTTTTTCACTTTCGGCGCTGTCTGGAGCAAAAAAGACAAACGTCCAGATTTTGCTGCCACAGCTAAAGTGCCAGCGGGGAAAAGTGATGCTGGTCCTCACTGCCTCCTGGAACCCCTTCAAATGCCGCAGACAATTTGGCCCTCTCTGCTTTCCTGAGGACTCTATCCTCAAAAGCACCTTTTTTCACTTTCGGCGCTGTCTGGAGCAAAAAAGACAAACGTCCAGATTTTGCTGCCACAGCAAAGGTGCCAGCGGGGAAAAGTGATGCTGGTTCTCACTGCCTCCTGGAACCCCTTTAAATGCCCCAGACAATTTGGCCCTCTCTGCTTTCCTGCGGACTCTATCCTCAAAAGCACCTTTTTTCACTTTCGGCGCTCTCTGGAGCAAAAAAGACAAACGTCCAGATTTTGCTGCCACAGCTAAAGTGCCAGCGGGGAAAAGTGATGCTGGTTCTCACTGCCTCGTGGAACCTTTTCAAATGCCCCAGACAATTTGGCCCTCTCTGCTTTCCTGAGGACTCTATCCTCAAAAGCACCTTTTTTCACTTTCGGCGCTCTCTGGAGCAAAAAAGACAAACGTCCAGCTTTTGCTGTTACAGCTAAAGTGCCAGCGGGGAAAAGTGATGCTGGTCCTCACTGCCTCCTGGAACCCCTTCAAATGCGCCAGACAATTTGGCCCTCTCTGCTTTCCTGAGGACTCTATCCGCAAAAGCACCTTTTTTCACTCTCGGCGGCGTATGGAGCAAAAAAGACAAACGTCCAGCTTTTGCTGCCACAGCAAAGGTGCCAGCGGGGAAAAGTGATGCTGGTCCTCACTGCCTCCTGGAACCCCTTCAAATGCCCCAGACAATTTGGCCCTCTCTGCTTTCCTGAGGACTCTATCCGCAAAAGCACCTTTTTTCACTTTCGGCGCTCTCTGGAGCAAAAAAGACAAACGTCCAGCTTTTGCTGCCACAGCAAAGGTGCCAGAGGGGAAAAGTGATGCTGGTTCTAACTGCCTCCTGGAACCCCTTTAAATGCCCCAGACAATTTGGCCCTCTCTGCTTTCCTGAGGACTCTATCCGCAAAAGCACCTTTTTTCACTTTCGGCGCTCTCTGGAGCAAAAAAGACAAACGTCCAGCTTTTGCTGCCACAGCAAAGGTGCCAGCGGGGAAAAGTGATGCTGCTTCTCACTGCCTCCTGGAACCCCTTCAAATGCCCCAGACAATTTGGCCCTCTCTGCTTTCCTGAGGACTCTATCCGCAAAAGCACCTTTTTTCACTTTCGGCGCTCTCTGGAGCAAAAAAGACAAACGTCCAGCTTTTGCTGCCACAGCAAAGGTGCCAGCGGGGAAAAGTGATGCTGGTTCTAACTGCCTCCTGGAACCCCTTTAAATGCCCCAGACAATTTGGCCCTCTCTGCTTTCCTGAGGACTCTATCCTCAAAAGCACCTTTTTTCACTTTCGGCGCTGTCTGGAGCAAAAAAGAAAAACGTCCAGCTTTTGCTGCCACAGCTAAAGTGCCAGCGGGGAAAAGTGATGCTGGTCCTCACTGCCTCCTGGAACCCCTTCAAATGCCCCAGACAATTTGGCCCTCTCTGCTTTCCTGAGGACTCTATCCGCAAAAGCACCTTTTTTCACTTTCGGCGCTCTCTGGAGCAAAAAAGACAAACGTCCAGCTTTTGCTGCCACAGCAAAGGTGCCAGCGGGGAAAAGTGATGCTGGTCCTCACTGCCTCCTCGAACCCCTTCAAATGCCCCAGACAATTTGGCCCTCTCTGCTTTCTTGAGGACTCTATCCTCAAAAGCACCTTTTTTCACTTTCAGCGCTGTCTGGAGCAAAAAAGACAAACGTCCAGCTTTTGCTGCCACAGCAAAGGTGCCAGCGGGGAAAAGTGATGCTGGTTCTCACTGCCTCCTGGAACCCCTTTAAATGCCCCAGACAATTTGGCCCTCTCTGCTTTCCTGAGGACTCTATCCTCAAAAGCACCTTTTTTCACTTTCGGCGCTCTCTGGAGCAAAAAAGACAAACGTCCAGCTTTTGCTGCCACAGCAAAGGTGCCAGCGGGGATAAGTGATGCTGCTTCTCACTGCCTCCTGGAACCCCTTTAAATGTCCCAGACAATTTGGCCCTCTCTGCTTTCCTGAGGACTCTATCCTCAAAAGAACCTTTTTTCACTTTCGGCGCTGTCTGGAGCAAAAAAGACAAACGTCCAGATTTTGCTGCCACAGCTAAAGTGCCAGCGGGGAAAAGTGATGCTGGTCCTCACTGCCTCCTGGAACCCCTTCAAATGCCGCAGACAATTTGGCCCTCTCTGCTTTCCTGAGGACTCTATCCTCAAAAGCACCTTTTTTCACTTTCGGCGCTGTCTGGAGCAAAAAAGACAAACGTCCAGCTTTTGCTGCCACAGCAAAGGTGCCAGCGGGGAAAAGTGATGCTGGTTCTCACTGCCTCCTGGAACCCCTTTAAATGCCCCAGACAATTTGGCCCTCTCTGCTTTCCTGCGGACTCTATCCTCAAAAGCACCTTTTTTCACTTTCGGCGCTCTCTGGAGCAAAAAAGACAAACGTCCAGATTTTGCTGCCACAGCTAAAGTGCCAGCGGGGAAAAGTGATGCTGGTTCTCACTGCCTCGTGGAACCTTTTCAAATGCCCCAGACAATTTGGCCCTCTCTGCTTTCCTGAGGACTCTATCCTCAAAAGCACCTTTTTTCACTTTCGGCGCTCTCTGGAGCAAAAAAGACAAACGTCCAGCTTTTGCTGTTACAGCTAAAGTGCCAGCGGGGAAAAGTGATGCTGGTCCTCACTGCCTCCTGGAACCCCTTCAAATGCGCCAGACAATTTGGCCCTCTCTGCTTTCCTGAGGACTCTATCCGCAAAAGCACCTTTTTTCACTCTCGGCGGCGTATGGAGCAAAAAAGACAAACGTCCAGCTTTTGCTGCCACAGCAAAGGTGCCAGCGGGGAAAAGTGATGCTGGTCCTCACTGCCTCCTGGAACCCCTTCAAATGCCCCAGACAATTTGGCCCTCTCTGCTTTCCTGAGGACTCTATCCGCAAAAGCACCTTTTTTCACTTTCGGCGCTCTCTGGAGCAAAAAAGACAAACGTCCAGCTTTTGCTGCCACAGCAAAGGTGCCAGAGGGGAAAAGTGATGCTGGTTCTAACTGCCTCCTGGAACCCCTTTAAATGCCCCAGACAATTTGGCCCTCTCTGCTTTCCTGAGGACTCTATCCGCAAAAGCACCTTTTTTCACTTTCGGCGCTCTCTGGAGCAAAAAAGACAAACGTCCAGCTTTTGCTGCCACAGCAAAGGTGCCAGCGGGGAAAAGTGATGCTGGTTCTCACTGCCTCCTGGAACCCCTTCAAATGCCCCAGACAATTTGGCCCTCTCTGCTTTCCTGAGGACTCTATCCGCAAAAGCACCTTTTTTCACTTTCGGCGCTCTCTGGAGCAAAAAAGACAAACGTCCAGCTTTTGCTGCCACAGCAAAGGTGCCAGCGGGGAAAAGTGATGCTGGTTCTAACTGCCTCCTGGAACCCCTTCAAATGCCCCAGACAATTTGGCCCTCTCTGCTTTCCTGAGGACTCTATCCGCAAAAGCACCTTTTTTCACTTTCGGCGCTCTCTGGAGCAAAAAAGACAAACGTCCAGCTTTTGCTGTTACAGCTAAAGTGCCAGCGGGGAAAAGTGATGCTGGTCCTCACTGCCTCCTGGAACCCCTTCAAATGCCCCAGACAATTTGGCCCTCTCTGCTTTCCTGAGGATTCTATCCTCAAAAGCACCTTTTTTCACTTTCGGCGCTGTCTGGAGCAAAAAAGACAAACGTCCAGCTTTTGCTGCCACAGCAAAGGTGCCAGCGGGGAAAAGTGATGCTGGTTCTCACTGCCTCCTGGAACCCCTTTAAATGCCCCAGACAATTTGGCCCTCTCTGCTTTCCTGCGGACTCTATCCTCAAAAGCACCTTTTTTCACTTTCGGCGCTCTCTGGAGCAAAAAAGACAAACGTCCAGATTTTGCTGCCACAGCTAAAGTGCCAGCGGGGAAAAGTGATGCTGGTTCTCACTGCCTCGTGGAACCTTTTCAAATGCGCCAGACAATTTGGCCCTCTCTGCTTTCCTGAGGACTCTATCCGCAAAAGCACCTTTTTTCACTCTCGGCGGCGTATGGAGCAAAAAAGACAAACGTCCAGCTTTTGCTGCCACAGCAAAGGTGCCAGCGGGGAAAAGTGATGCTGGTCCTCACTGCCTCCTGGAACCCCTTCAAATGCCCCAGACAATTTGGCCCTCTCTGCTTTCCTGAGGACTCTATCCGCAAAAGCACCTTTTTTCACTTTCGGCGCTCTCTGGAGCAAAAAAGACAAACGTCCAGCTTTTGCTGCCACAGCAAAGGTGCCAGAGGGGAAAAGTGATGCTGGTTCTAACTGCCTCCTGGAACCCCTTTAAATGCCCCAGACAATTTGGCCCTCTCTGCTTTCCTGAGGACTCTATCCTCAAAAGAACCTTTTTTCACTTTCGGCGCTCTCTGGAGCAAAAAAGACAAACGTCCAGCTTTTGCTGCCACAGCAAAGGTGCCAGCGGGGAAAAGTGATGCTGGTTCTCACTGCCTCCTGGAACCCCTTTAAATGCCCCAGACAATTTGGCCCTCTCTGCTTTCCTGAGGACTCTATCCTCAAAAGCACCTTTTTTCACTTTCGGCGCTGTCTGGAGCAAAAAAGAAAAACGTCCAGCTTTTGCTGCCACAGCTAAAGTGCCAGCGGGGAAAAGTGATGCTGGTCCTCACTGCCTCCTGGAACCCCTTCAAATGCCCCATACAATTTGGCCCTCTCTGCTTTCCTGAGGACTCTATCCGCAAAAGCACCTTTTTTCACTTTCGGCGCTCTCTGGAGCAAAAAAGACAAACGTCCAGCTTTTGCTGCCACAGCAAAGGTGCCAGCGGGGAAAAGTGATGCTGGTTCTCACTGCCTCCTGGAACCCCTTCAAATGCCCCAGACAATTTGGCCCTCTCTGCTTTCCTGAGGACTCTATCCGCAAAAGCACCTTTTTTCACTTTCGGCGCTCTCTGGAGCAAAAAAGACAAACGTCCAGCTTTTGCTGCCACAGCAAAGGTGCCAGCGGGGAAAAGTGATGCTGGTTCTAACTGCCTCCTGGAACCCCTTCAAATGCCCCAGACAATTTGGCCCTCTCTGCTTTCCTGAGGACTCTATCCGCAAAAGCACCTTTTTTCACTTTCGGCGCTCTCTGGAGCAAAAAAGACAAACGTCCAGCTTTTGCTGTTACAGCTAAAGTGCCAGCGGGGAAAAGTGATGCTGGTCCTCACTGCCTCCTGGAACCCCTTCAAATGCCCCAGACAATTTGGCCCTCTCTGCTTTCCTGAGGATTCTATCCTCAAAAGCACCTTTTTTCACTTTCGGCGCTGTCTGGAGCAAAAAAGACAAACGTCCAGCTTTTGCTGCCACAGCAAAGGTGCCAGCGGGGAAAAGTGATGCTGGTTCTCACTGCCTCCTGGAACCCCTTTAAATGCCCCAGACAATTTGGCCCTCTCTGCTTTCCTGCGGACTCTATCCTCAAAAGCACCTTTTTTCACTTTCGGCGCTCTCTGGAGCAAAAAAGACAAACGTCCAGATTTTGCTGCCACAGCTAAAGTGCCAGCGGGGAAAAGTGATGCTGGTTCTCACTGCCTCGTGGAACCTTTTCAAATGCGCCAGACAATTTGGCCCTCTCTGCTTTCCTGAGGACTCTATCCGCAAAAGCACCTTTTTTCACTCTCGGCGGCGTATGGAGCAAAAAAGACAAACGTCCAGCTTTTGCTGCCACAGCAAAGGTGCCAGCGGGGAAAAGTGATGCTGGTCCTCACTGCCTCCTGGAACCCCTTCAAATGCCCCAGACAATTTGGCCCTCTCTGCTTTCCTGAGGACTCTATCCGCAAAAGCACCTTTTTTCACTTTCGGCGCTCTCTGGAGCAAAAAAGACAAACGTCCAGCTTTTGCTGCCACAGCAAAGGTGCCAGAGGGGAAAAGTGATGCTGGTTCTAACTGCCTCCTGGAACCCCTTTAAATGCCCCAGACAATTTGGCCCTCTCTGCTTTCCTGAGGACTCTATCCTCAAAAGAACCTTTTTTCACTTTCGGCGCTCTCTGGAGCAAAAAAGACAAACGTCCAGCTTTTGCTGCCACAGCAAAGGTGCCAGCGGGGAAAAGTGATGCTGGTTCTCACTGCCTCCTGGAACCCCTTTAAATGCCCCAGACAATTTGGCCCTCTCTGCTTTCCTGAGGACTCTATCCTCAAAAGCACCTTTTTTCACTTTCGGCGCTGTCTGGAGCAAAAAAGAAAAACGTCCAGCTTTTGCTGCCACAGCTAAAGTGCCAGCGGGGAAAAGTGATGCTGGTCCTCACTGCCTCCTGGAACCCCTTCAAATGCCCCATACAATTTGGCCCTCTCTGCTTTCCTGAGGACTCTATCCGCAAAAGCACCTTTTTTCACTTTCGGCGCTCTCTGGAGCAAAAAAGACAAACGTCCAGCTTTTGCTGCCACAGCAAAGGTGCCAGCGGGGAAAAGTGATGCTGCTTCTCACTGCCTCCTGGAACCCCTTCAAATGCCCCAGACAATTTGGCCCTCTCTGCTTTCCTGAGGACTCTATCCGCAAAAGCACCTTTTTTCACTTTCGGCGCTCTCTGGAGCAAAAAAGACAAACGTCCAGCTTTTGCTGCCACAGCAAAGGTGCCAGAGGGGAAAAGTGATGCTGGTTCTAACTGCCTCCTGGAACCCCTTTAAATGCCCCAGACAATTTGGCCCTCTCTGCTTTCCTGCGGACTCTATCCTCAAAAGCACCTTTTTTCACTTTCGGCGCTCTCTGGAGCAAAAAAGACAAACGTCCAGCTTTTGTTGCCACAGCAAAGGTGCCAGCGGGGAAAAGTGATGCTGGTCCTCACTGCCTCCTGGAACACCTTCAAATGCCCCAGACAATTTGGCCCTCTCTGCTTTCCTGAGGACTCTATCCTCAAAAGCACCTTTTTTCACTTTCGGCGCTCTCTGGAGCAAAAAAGACAAACGTCCAGCTTTTGCTGCCACAGCAAAGGTGCCAGCGGGGATAAGTGATGCTGCTTCTCACTGCCTCCTGGAACCCCTTTAAATGTCCCAGACAATTTGGCCCTCTCTGCTTTCCTGAGGACTCTATCCTCAAAAGAACCTTTTTTCACTTTCGGCGCTGTCTGGAGCAAAAAAGACAAACGTCCAGATTTTGCTGCCACAGCTAAAGTGCCAGCGGGGAAAAGTGATGCTGGTCCTCACTGCCTCCTGGAACCCCTTCAAATGCCGCAGACAATTTGGCCCTCTCTGCTTTCCTGAGGACTCTATCCTCAAAAGCACCTTTTTTCACTTTCGGCGCTGTCTGGAGCAAAAAAGACAAACGTCCAGCTTTTGCTGCCACAGCAAAGGTGCCAGCGGGGAAAAGTGATGCTGGTTCTCACTGCCTCCTGGAACCCCTTTAAATGCCCCAGACAATTTGGCCCTCTCTGCTTTCCTGAGGACTCTATCCTCAAAAGAACCTTTTTTCACTTTCGGCGCTCTCTGGAGCAAAAAAGACAAACGTCCAGATTTTGCTGCCACAGCTAAAGTGCCAGCGGGGAAAAGTGATGCTGGTCCTCACTGCCTCCTGGAACCCCTTCAAATGCCGCAGACAATTTGGCCCTCTCTGCTTTCCTGAGGACTCTATCCTCAAAAGCACCTTTTTTCACTTTCGGCGCTGTCTGGAGCAAAAAAGACAAACGTCCAGCTTTTGCTGCCACAGCAAAGGTGCCAGCGGGGAAAAGTGATGCTGGTTCTCACTGCCTCCTGGAACCCCTTTAAATGCCCCAGACAATTTGGCCCTCTCTGCTTTCCTGAGGACTCTATCCTCAAAAGAACCTTTTTTCACTTTCGGCGCTCTCTGGAGCAAAAAAGACAAACGTCCAGATTTTGCTGCCACAGCTAAAGTGCCAGCGGGGAAAAGTGATGCTGGTTCTCACTGCCTCGTGGAACCTTTTCAAATGCCCCAGACAATTTGGCCCTCTCTGCTTTCCTGAGGACTCTATCCTCAAAAGCACCTTTTTACACTTTCGGCGCTCTCTGGAGCAAAAAAGACAAACGTCCAGCTTTTGCTGTTACAGCTAAAGTGCCAGCGGGGAAAAGTGATGCTGGTCCTCACTGCCTCCTGGAACCCCTTCAAATGCGCCAGACAATTTGGCCCTCTCTGCTTTCCTGAGGACTCTATCCGCAAAAGCACCTTTTTTCACTCTCGGCGGCGTATGGAGCAAAAAAGACAAACGTCCAGCTTTTGCTGCCACAGCAAAGGTGCCAGCGGGGAAAAGTGATGCTGGTCCTCACTGCCTCCTGGAACCCCTTCAAATGCCCCTGACAATTTGGCCCTCTCTGCTTTCCTGAGGACTCTATCCGCAAAAGCACCTTTTTTCACTTTCGGCGCTCTCTGGAGCAAAAAAGACAAACGTCCAGCTTTTGCTGCCACAGCAAAGGTGCCAGAGGGGAAAAGTGATGCTGGTTCTAACTGCCTCCTGGAACCCCTTTAAATGCCCCAGACAATTTGGCCCTCTCTGCTTTCCTGAGGACTCTATCCTCAAAAGAACCTTTTTTCACTTTCGGCGCTCTCTGGAGCAAAAAAGACAAACGTCCAGCTTTTGCTGCCACAGCAAAGGTGCCAGCGGGGAAAAGTGATGCTGGTTCTCACTGCCTCCTGGAACCCCTTTAAATGCCCCAGACAATTTGGCCCTCTCTGCTTTCCTGAGGACTCTATCCTCAAAAGCACCTTTTTTCACTTTCGGCGCTGTCTGGAGCAAAAAAGAAAAACGTCCAGCTTTTGCTGCCACAGCTAAAGTGCCAGCGGGGAAAAGTGATGCTGGTCCTCACTGCCTCCTGGAACCCCTTCAAATGCCCCATACAATTTGGCCCTCTCTGCTTTCCTGAGGACTCTATCCGCAAAAGCACCTTTTTTCACTTTCGGCGCTCTCTGGAGCAAAAAAGACAAACGTCCAGCTTTTGCTGCCACAGCAAAGGTGCCAGCGGGGAAAAGTGATGCTGCTTCTCACTGCCTCCTGGAACCCCTTCAAATGCCCCAGACAATTTGGCCCTCTCTGCTTTCCTGAGGACTCTATCCGCAAAAGCACCTTTTTTCACTTTCGGCGCTCTCTGGAGCAAAAAAGACAAACGTCCAGCTTTTGCTGCCACAGCAAAGGTGCCAGAGGGGAAAAGTGATGCTGGTTCTAACTGCCTCCTGGAACCCCTTTAAATGCCCCAGACAATTTGGCCCTCTCTGCTTTCCTGAGGACTCTATCCTCAAAAGCACCTTTTTCACTTTCGGCGCTCTCTGGAGCAAAAAAGACAAACGTCCAGCTTTTGTTGCCACAGCAAAGGTGCCAGCGGGGAAAAGTGATGCTGGTCCTCACTGCCTCCTGGAACACCTTCAAATGCCCCAGACAATTTGGCCCTCTCTGCTTTCCTGAGGACTCTATCCTCAAAAGCACCTTTTTTCACTTTCGGCGCTCTCTGGAGCAAAAAAAGACAAACGTCCAGCTTTTGCTGCCACAGCAAAGGTGCCAGCGGGGATAAGTGATGCTGCTTCTCACTGCCTCCTTGAACCCCTTTAAATGCCCCAGACAATTTGGCCCTCTCTGCTTTCCTGAGGACTCTATCCTCAAAAGCACCTTTTTTCACTTTCGGCGCTGTCTGGAGCAAAAAAGAAAAACGTCCAGCTTTTGCTGCCACAGCTAAAGTGCCAGCGGGGAAAAGTGATGCTGGTCCTCACTGCCTCCTGGAACCCCTTCAAATGCCCCAGACAATTTGGCCCTCTCTGCTTTCCTGAGGACTCTATCCGCAAAAGCACCTTTTTTCACTTTCGGCGCTCTCTGGAGCAAAAAAGACAAACGTCCAGCTTTTGCTGCCACAGCAAAGGTGCCAGCGGGGAAAAGTGATGCTGGTCCTCACTGCCTCCTCGAACCCCTTCAAATGCCCCAGACAATTTGGCCCTCTCTGCTTTCCTGAGGACTCTATCCTCAAAAGCACCTTTTTTCACTTTCAGCGCTGTCTGGAGCAAAAAAGACAAACGTCCAGCTTTTGCTGCCACAGCAAAGGTGCCAGCGGGGAAAAGTGATGCTGGTTCTCACTGCCTCCTGGAACCCCTTTAAATGCCCCAGACAATTTGGCCCTCTCTGCTTTCCTGAGGACTCTATCCTCAAAAGCACCTTTTTTCACTTTCGGCGCTCTCTGGAGCAAAAAAGACAAACGTCCAGCTTTTGCTGCCACAGCAAAGGTGCCAGCGGGGATAAGTGATGCTGCTTCTCACTGCCTCCTGGAACCCCTTTAAATGTCCCAGACAATTTGGCCCTCTCTGCTTTCCTGAGGACTCTATCCTCAAAAGAACCTTTTTTCACTTTCGGCGCTGTCTGGAGCAAAAAAGACAAACGTCCAGATTTTGCTGCCACAGCTAAAGTGCCAGCGGGGAAAAGTGATGCTGGTCCTCACTGCCTCCTGGAACCCCTTCAAATGCCCCAGACAATTTGGCCCTCTCTGCTTTCCTGAGGACTCTATCCTCAAAAGCACCTTTTTTCACTTTCGGCGCTGTCTGGAGCAAAAAAGACAAACGTCCAGCTTTTGCTGCCACAGCAAAGGTGCCAGCGGGGAAAAGTGATGCTGGTTCTCACTGCCTCCTGGAACCCCTTTAAATGCCCCAGACAATTTGGCCCTCTCTGCTTTCCTGCGGACTCTATCCTCAAAAGCACCTTTTTTCACTTTCGGCGCTCTCTGGAGCAAAAAAGACAAACGTCCAGATTTTGCTGCCACAGCTAAAGTGCCAGCGGGGAAAAGTGATGCTGGTTCTCACTGCCTCGTGGAACCTTTTCAAATGCCCCAGACAATTTGGCCCTCTCTGCTTTCCTGAGGACTCTATCCTCAAAAGCACCTTTTTTCACTTTCGGCGCTCTCTGGAGCAAAAAAGACAAACGTCCAGCTTTTGCTGTTACAGCTAAAGTGCCAGCGGGGAAAAGTGATGCTGGTCCTCACTGCCTCCTGGAACCCCTTCAAATGCGCCAGACAATTTGGCCCTCTCTGCTTTCCTGAGGACTCTATCCGCAAAAGCACCTTTTTTCACTCTCGGCGGCGTATGGAGCAAAAAAGACAAACGTCCAGCTTTTGCTGCCACAGCAAAGGTGCCAGCGGGGAAAAGTGATGCTGGTCCTCACTGCCTCCTGGAACCCCTTCAAATGCCCCAGACAATTTGGCCCTCTCTGCTTTCCTGAGGACTCTATCCGCAAAAGCACCTTTTTTCACTTTCGGCGCTCTCTGGAGCAAAAAAGACAAACGTCCAGCTTTTGCTGCCACAGCAAAGGTGCCAGAGGGGAAAAGTGATGCTGGTTCTAACTGCCTCCTGGAACCCCTTTAAATGCCCCAGACAATTTGGCCCTCTCTGCTTTCCTGAGGACTCTATCCGCAAAAGCACCTTTTTTCACTTTCGGCGCTCTCTGGAGCAAAAAAGACAAACGTCCAGCTTTTGCTGCCACAGCAAAGGTGCCAGCGGGGAAAAGTGATGCTGCTTCTCACTGCCTCCTGGAACCCCTTCAAATGCCCCAGACAATTTGGCCCTCTCTGCTTTCCTGAGGACTCTATCCGCAAAAGCACCTTTTTTCACTTTCGGCGCTCTCTGGAGCAAAAAAGACAAACGTCCAGCTTTTGCTGCCACAGCAAAGGTGCCAGCGGGGAAAAGTGATGCTGGTTCTAACTGCCTCCTGGAACCCCTTTAAATGCCCCAGACAATTTGGCCCTCTCTGCTTTCCTGCGGACTCTATCCTCAAAAGCACCTTTTTTCACTTTCGGCGCTCTCTGGAGCAAAAAAGACAAACGTCCAGATTTTGCTGCCACAGCAAAGGTGCCAGCGGGGAAAAGTGATGCTGGTCCTCACTGCCTCCTGGAACCCCTTTAAATGCCCCAGACAATTTGGCCCTCTCTGCTTTCCTGAGGACTCTATCCTCAAAAGCACCTTTTTTCACTTTCGGCGCTCTCTGGAGCAAAAAAGACAAACGTCCAGCTTTTGCTGTTACAGCTAAAGTGCCAGCGGGGAAAAGTGATGCTGGTCCTCACTGCCTCCTGGAACCCCTTCAAATGCCCCAGACAATTTGGCCCTCTCTGCTTTCCTGAGGATTCTATCCTCAAAAGCACCTTTTTTCACTTTCGGCGCTGTCTGGAGCAAAAAAGACAAACGTCCAGCTTTTGCTGCCACAGCAAAGGTGCCAGCGGGGAAAAGTGATGCTGGTTCTCACTGCCTCCTGGAACCCCTTTAAATGCCCCAGACAATTTGGCCCTCTCTGCTTTCCTGCGGACTCTATCCTCAAAAGCACCTTTTTTCACTTTCGGCGCTCTCTGGAGCAAAAAAGACAAACGTCCAGATTTTGCTGCCACAGCAAAGGTGCCAGCGGGGAAAAGTGATGCTGGTCCTCACTGCCTCCTGGAACCCCTTTAAATGCCCCAGACAATTTGGCCCTCTCTGCTTTCCTGAGGACTCTATCCTCAAAAGCACCTTTTTTCACTTTCGGCGCTCTCTGGAGCAAAAAAGACAAACGTCCAGCTTTTGCTGTTACAGCTAAAGTGCCAGCGGGGAAAAGTGATGCTGGTCCTCACTGCCTCCTGGAACCCCTTCAAATGCCCCAGACAATTTGGCCCTCTCTGCTTTCCTGAGGATTCTATCCTCAAAAGCACCTTTTTTCACTTTCGGCGCTCTCTGGAGCAAAAAAGACAAACGTCCAGCTTTTGCTGCCACAGCAAAGGTGCCAGCGGGGAAAAGTGATGCTGGTCCTCACTGCCTCCTGGAACCCCTTCAAATGCCCCAGACAATTTGGCCCTCTCTGCTTTCCTGAGGACTCTATCCTCAAAAGCACCTTTTTTCACTTTCGGCGCTGTCTGGAGCAAAAAAGAAAAACGTCCAGCTTTTGCTGCCACAGCTAAAGTGCCAGCGGGGAAAAGTGATGCTGGTCCTCACTGCCTCCTGGAACCCCTTTAAATGCCCCAGACAATTTGGCCCTCTCTGCTTTCCTGAGGACTCTATCCTCAAAAGCACCTTTTTTCACTTTCGGCGCTGTCTGGAGCAAAAAAGACAAACGTCCAGCTTTTGCTGCCACAGCAAAGGTGCCAGCGGGGAAAAGTGATGCTGGTCCTCACTGCCTCCTGGAACCCCTTCAAATGCCCCAGACAATTTGGCCCTCTCTGCTTTCCTGAGGATTCTATCCTCAAAAGCACCTTTTTTCACTTTCGGCGCTGTCTGGAGCAAAAAAGACAAACGTCCAGCTTTTGCTGCCACAGCAAAGGTGCCAGCGGGGAAAAGTGATGCTGGTCCTCACTGCCTCCTGGAACCCCTTCAAATGCCCCAGACAATTTGGCCCTCTCTGCTTTCCTGAGGATTCTATCCTCAAAAGCACCTTTTTTCACTTTCGGCGCTGTCTGGAGCAAAAAAGACAAACGTCCAGCTTTTGCTGCCACAGCAAAGGTGCCAGCGGGGAAAAGTGATGCTGGTCCTCACTGCCTCCTGGAACCCCTTCAAATGCCCCAGACAATTTGGCCCTCTCTGCTTTCCTGAGGACTCTATCCTCAAAAGCACCTTTTTTCACTTTCGGCGCTGTCTGGAGCAAAAAAGAAAAACGTCCAGCTTTTGCTGCCACAGCTAAAGTGCCAGCGGGGAAAAGTGATGCTGGTCCTCACTGCCTCCTGGAACCCCTTCAAATGCCCCATACAATTTGGCCCTCTCTGCTTTCCTGAGGACTCTATCCGCAAAAGCACCTTTTTTCACTTTCGGCGCTCTCTGGAGCAAAAAAGACAAACGTCCAGCTTTTGCTGCCACAGCAAAGGTGCCAGCGGGGAAAAGTGATGCTGCTTCTCACTGCCTCCTGGAACCCCTTCAAATGCCCCAGACAATTTGGCCCTCTCTGCTTTCCTGAGGACTCTATCCGCAAAAGCACCTTTTTTCACTTTCGGCGCTCTCTGGAGCAAAAAGACAAACGTCCAGCTTTTGCTGCCACAGCAAAGGTGCCAGAGGGGAAAAGTGATGCTGGTTCTAACTGCCTCCTGGAACCCCTTTAAATGCCCCAGACAATTTGGCCCTCTCTGCTTTCCTGAGGACTCTATCCTCAAAAGCACCTTTTTTCACTTTCGGCGCTCTCTGGAGCAAAAAAGACAAACGTCCAGCTTTTGTTGCCACAGCAAAGGTGCCAGCGGGGAAAAGTGATGCTGGTCCTCACTGCCTCCTGGAACCCCTTCAAATGCCCCAGACAATTTGGCCCTCTCTGCTTTCCTGAGGACTCTATCCTCAAAAGCACCTTTTTTCACTTTCGGCGCTCTCTGGAGCAAAAAAGACAAACGTCCAGCTTTTGCTGCCACAGCAAAGGTGCCAGCGGGGATAAGTGATGCTACTTCTCACTGCCTCCTTGAACCCCTTTAAATGCCCCAGACAATTTGGCCCTCTCTGCTTTCCTGAGGACTCTATCCTCAAAAGCACCTCTTTTCACTTTCGGCGCTGTCTGGAGCAAAAAAGACAAACGTCCAGATTCTGCTGCCACAGCTAAAGTGCCAGCGGGGAAAAGTGATGCTGGTCCTCACTGCCTCCTGGAACCCCTTCAAATGCGCCAGACAATTTGGCCCTCTCTGCTTTCCTGAGGACTCTATCCGCAAAAGCACCTTTTTTCACTCTCGGCGGCGTATGGAGCAAAAAAGACAAACGTCCAGCTTTTGCTGCCACAGCAAAGGTGCCAGCGGGGAAAAGTGATGCTGCTTCTCACTGCCTCCTGGAACCCCTTCAAATGCCCCAGACAATTTGGCCCTCTCTGCTTTCCTGAGGACTCTATCCGCAAAAGCACCTTTTTCAGTTTTGCCGCTCTCTGGAGCAAAAAAGACAAACGTCCAGCTTTTGCTGCCACAGCAAAGGTGCCAGCGGGGAAGAGAGATGCTGGTTCTCACTGCCTCCTGGAAGCCCTTTAAATGCCCCATACAATTTGGCCCTCTCTGCTTTCCTGAGGACTCTATCCTCAAAAGCACCTTTTTTCACTTTTAGCGCTGCCTGGAGCAAAAAAGACAAACGTCCAGCTTTTGCTGCCACAGCTAAAGTGCCAGCGGGGAAAAGTGATGCTGGTCCTCACTGCCTCCTGGAACCCCTTCAAATGCCCCAGACAATTTGGCCCTCTCTGCTTTCCTGAGGACTCTATCCGCAAAAGCACCTTTTTTCACTTTCGGCGCTCTCTGGAGCAAAAAAGACAAACGTCCAGCTTTTGCTGCCACAGCAAAGGTGCCAGCGGGGAAAAGTGATGCTGGTCCTCACTGCCTCCTGGAACCCCTTCAAATGCCCCAGACAATTTGGCCCTCTCTGCTTTCCTGAGGACTCTATCCTCAAAAGCACCTTTTTTCACTTTCGGCGCTGTCTGGAGCAAAAAAGACAAACGTCCAGATTCTGCTGCCACAGCTAAAGTGCCAGCGGGGAAAAGTGATGCTGGTCCTCACTGCCTCCTGGAACCCCTTCAAATGCGCCAGACAATTTGGCCCTCTCTGCTTTCCTGAGGACTCTATCCGCAAAAGCACCTTTTTTCACTCTCGGCGGCGTATGGAGCAAAAAAGACAAACGTCCAGCTTTTGCTGCCACAGCAAAGGTGCCAGCGGGGAAAAGTGATGCTGCTTCTCACTGCCTCCTGGAACCCCTTCAAATGCCCCAGACAATTTGGCCCTCTCTGCTTTCCTGAGGACTCTATCCGCAAAAGCACCTTTTTCAGTTTTGCCGCTCTCTGGAGCAAAAAAGACAAACGTCCAGCTTTTGCTGCCACAGCAAAGGTGCCAGCGGGGAAGAGAGATGCTGGTTCTCACTGCCTCCTGGAAGCCCTTTAAATGCCCCATACAATTTGGCCCTCTCTGCTTTCCTGAGGACTCTATCCTCAAAAGCACCTTTTTTCACTTTTGGCACTGCCTGGAGCAAAAAAGACAAACGTCCAGCTTTTGCTGCCACAGCTAAAGTGCCAGCGGGGAAAAGTGATGCTGGTCCTCACTGCCTCCTGGAACCCCTTCAAATGCCCCAGACAATTTGGCCCTCTCTGCTTTCCTGAGGACTCTATCCGCAAAAGCACCTTTTTTCACTTTCGACGCTCTCTGGAGCAAAAAAGACAAACGTCCAGCTTTTGCTGCCACAGCAAAGGTGCCAGCGGAGAAAAGTGATGCTGGTTCTCACTGCCTCCTGAAACCCCTTCAAATGCCCCAGACAATTTGGTCCTCTCTGCTTTCCTGAAGACTCTATCCTCAAAAGCACCTTTTTTCACTTTCGGCGCTGTCTGGAGCAAAAAAGACAAACGTCCAGATTTTGCTGCCACAGCTAAAGTGCCAGCGGGGAAAAGTGATGCTGGTCCTCACTGCCTCCTGGAACCCCTTCAAATGCCCCAGACAATTTGGCCCTCTCTGCTTTCCTGAGGACTCTATCCGCAAAAGCACCTTTTTTCACTTTCGGCGCTGTCTGGAGCAAAAAAGACAAACGTCCAGCTTTTGCTGCCACAGCAAAGGTGCCAGCGGGGAAAAGTGATGCTGCTTCTCACTGCCTCCTGGAACCCCTTCAAATGCCCCAGACAATTTGGCCCTCTCTGCTTTCCTGAGGACTCTATCCGCAAAAGCACCTTTTTTCACTTTCGGCGCTCTCTGGAGCAAAAAAGACAAACGTCCAGCTTTTGCTGCCACAGCAAAGGTGCCAGCGGGGAAAAGTGATGCTGGTTCTAACTGCCTCCTGGAACCCCTTTAAATGCCCCAGACAATTTGGCCCTCTCTGCTTTCCTGAGGACTCTATCCTCAAAAGCACCTTTTTTCACTTTCGGCGCTCTCTGGAGCAAAAAAGACAAACGTCCAGCTTTTGCTGTTACAGCTAAAGTGCCAGCGGGGAAAAGTGATGCTGGTCCTCACTGCCTCCTGGAACCCCTTCAAATGCCCCAGACAATTTGGCCCTCTCTGCTTTCCTGAGGATTCTATCCTCAAAAGCACCTTTTTTCACTTTCGGCGCTGTCTGGAGCAAAAAAGACAAACGTCCAGCTTTTGCTGCCACAGCAAAGGTGCCAGCGGGGAAAAGTGATGCTGGTCCTCACTGCCTCCTGGAACCCCTTCAAATGCCCCAGACAATTTGGCCCTCTCTGCTTTCCTGAGGACTCTATCCTCAAAAGCACCTTTTTTCACTTTCGGCGCTGTCTGGAGCAAAAAAGAAAAACGTCCAGCTTTTGCTGCCACAGCTAAAGTGCCAGCGGGGAAAAGTGATGCTGGTCCTCACTGCCTCCTGGAACCCCTTCAAATGCCCCAGACAATTTGTCCCTCTCTGCTTTCCTGAGGACTCTATCCTCAAAAGCACCTCTTTTCACTTTCGGCGCTGTCTGGAGCAAAAAAGACAAACGTCCACATTTTACTGCCACAGCTAAAGTGCCAGCGGGGAAAAGTGATGCTGGTTCTCACTGCCTCCTGGAACCTTTTCAAATGCCCCAGACAATTTGGCCCTCTCTGCTTTCCTGAGGACTCTATCCTCAAAAGCACCTTTTTTCACTTTTGGCGCTCTCTGGAGCAAAAAAGACAAACGTCCAGCTTTTGCTGCCACAGCAAAGGTGCCAGCGGGGAAATGTGATGCTGGTCCTCACTGCCTCCTGGAACCCCTTCAAATGCCCCAGACAATTTGGCCCTCTCTGCTTTCCTGAGGACTCTATCCGCAAAAGCACCTTTTTTCACTTTCGGCGCTGTCTGGAGCAAAAAAGACAAACGTCCAGATTTTGCTGCCACAGCTAAAGTGCCAGCGGGGAAAAGTGATGCTGGTCCTCACTGCCTCCTGGAACCCCTTCAAATGCCCCAGACAATTTGGCCCTCTCTGCTTTCCTGAGGACTCTATCCGCAAAAGCACCTTTTTTCACTTTCGGCGCTGTCTGGAGCAAAAAAGACAAACGTCCAGCTTTTGCTGCCACAGCAAAGGTGCCAGCGGGGAAAAGTGATGCTGCTTCTCACTGCCTCCTGGAACCCCTTCAAATGCCCCAGACAATTTGGCCCTCTCTGCTTTCCTGAGGACTCTATCCGCAAAAGCACCTTTTTTCACTTTCGGCGCTCTCTGGAGCAAAAAAGACAAACGTCCAGCTTTTGCTGCCACAGCAAAGGTGCCAGCGGGGAAAAGTGATGCTGGTTCTAACTGCCTCCTGGAACCCCTTTAAATGCCCCAGACAATTTGGCCCTCTCTGCTTTCCTGAGGACTCTATCCTCAAAAGCACCTTTTTTCACTTTCGGCGCTCTCTGGAGCAAAAAAGACAAACGTCCAGCTTTTGCTGTTACAGCTAAAGTGCCAGCGGGGAAAAGTGATGCTGGTCCTCACTGCCTCCTGGAACCCCTTCAAATGCCCCAGACAATTTGGCCCTCTCTGCTTTCCTGAGGATTCTATCCTCAAAAGCACCTTTTTTCACTTTCGGCGCTGTCTGGAGCAAAAAAGACAAACGTCCAGCTTTTGCTGCCACAGCAAAGGTGCCAGCGGGGAAAAGTGATGCTGGTCCTCACTGCCTCCTGGAACCCCTTCAAATGCCCCAGACAATTTGGCCCTCTCTGCTTTCCTGAGGACTCTATCCTCAAAAGCACCTTTTTTCACTTTCGGCGCTGTCTGGAGCAAAAAGAAAAACGTCCAGCTTTTGCTGCCACAGCTAAAGTGCCAGCGGGGAAAAGTGATGCTGGTCCTCACTGCCTCCTGGAACCCCTTTAAATGCCCCAGACAACTTGGCCCTCTCTCCTTTCCTGAGGACTCTATCCTCAAAAGCACCTTTTTTCACTTTCGGCGCTGTCTGGAGCAAAAAAGACAAACGTCCAGCTTTTGCTGCCACAGCAAAGGTGCCAGCGGGGAAAAGTGATGCTGGTTCTCACTGCCTCCTGGAACCCCTTTAAATGCCCCAGACAATTTGGCCCTCTCTGCTTTCCTGAGGACTCTATCCTCAAAAGCACCTTTTTTCACTTTCGGCGCTCTCTGGAGCAAAAAAGACAAACGTCCAGCTTTTGCTGTTACAGCTAAAGTGCCAGCGGGGAAAAGTGATGCTGGTCCTCACTGCCTCCTGGAACCCCTTCAAATGCCCCAGACAATTTGGCCCTCTCTGCTTTCCTGAGGATTCTATCCTCAAAAGCACCTTTTTTCACTTTCGGCGCTGTCTGGAGCAAAAAAGACAAACGTCCAGCTTTTGCTGCCACAGCAAAGGTGCCAGCGGGGAAAAGTGATGCTGGTCCTCACTGCCTCCTGGAACCCCTTCAAATGCCCCAGACAATTTGGCCCTCTCTGCTTTCCTGAGGACTCTATCCTCAAAAGCACCTTTTTTCACTTTCGGCGCTCTCTGGAGCAAAAAAGACAAACGTCCAGCTTTTGCTGCCACAGCAAAGGTGCCAGCGGGGATAAGTGATGCTACTTCTCACTGCCTCCTTGAACCCCTTTAAATGCCCCAGACAATTTGGCCCTCTCTGCTTTCCTGAGGACTCTATCCTCAAAAGCACCTCTTTTCACTTTCGGCGCTGTCTGGAGCAAAAAAGACAAACGTCCAGATTCTGCTGCCACAGCTAAAGTGCCAGCGGGGAAAAGTGATGCTGGTCCTCACTGCCTCCTGGAACCCCTTCAAATGCGCCAGACAATTTGGCCCTCTCTGCTTTCCTGAGGACTCTATCCGCAAAAGCACCTTTTTTCACTCTCGGCGGCGTATGGAGCAAAAAAGACAAACGTCCAGCTTTTGCTGCCACAGCAAAGGTGCCAGCGGGGAAAAGTGATGCTGCTTCTCACTGCCTCCTGGAACCCCTTCAAATGCCCCAGACAATTTGGCCCTCTCTGCTTTCCTGAGGACTCTATCCGCAAAAGCACCTTTTTCAGTTTTGCCGCTGTCTGGAGCAAAAAAGACAAACGTCCAGCTTTTGCTGCCACAGCAAAGGTGCCAGCGGGGAAGAGAGATGCTGGTTCTCACTGCCTCCTGGAAGCCCTTTAAATGCCCCATACAATTTGGCCCTCTCTGCTTTCCTGAGGACTCTATCCTCAAAAGCACCTTTTTTCACTTTTAGCGCTGCCTGGAGCAAAAAAGACAAACGTCCAGCTTTTGCTGCCACAGCTAAAGTGCCAGCGGGGAAAAGTGATGCTGGTCCTCACTGCCTCCTGGAACCCCTTCAAATGCCCCAGACAATTTGGCCCTCTCTGCTTTCCTGAGGACTCTATCCGCAAAAGCACCTTTTTTCACTTTCGGCGCTCTCTGGAGCAAAAAAGACAAACGTCCAGCTTTTGCTGCCACAGCAAAGGTGCCAGCGGGGAAAAGTGATGCTGGTCCTCACTGCCTCCTGGAACCCCTTCAAATGCCCCAGACAATTTGGCCCTCTCTGCTTTCCTGAGGACTCTATCCTCAAAAGCACCTTTTTTCACTTTCGGCGCTCTCTGGAGCAAAAAAGACAAACGTCCAGATTCTGCTGCCACAGCTAAAGTGCCAGCGGGGAAAAGTGATGCTGGTCCTCACTGCCTCCTGGAACCCCTTCAAATGCGCCAGACAATTTGGCCCTCTCTGCTTTCCTGAGGACTCTATCCGCAAAAGCACCTTTTTTCACTCTCGGCGGCGTATGGAGCAAAAAAGACAAACGTCCAGCTTTTGCTGCCACAGCAAAGGTGCCAGCGGGGAAAAGTGATGCTGCTTCTCACTGCCTCCTGGAACCCCTTCAAATGCCCCAGACAATTTGGCCCTCTCTGCTTTCCTGAGGACTCTATCCGCAAAAGCACCTTTTTCAGTTTTGCCGCTCTCTGGAGCAAAAAAGACAAACGTCCAGCTTTTGCTGCCACAGCAAAGGTGCCAGCGGGGAAGAGAGATGCTGGTTCTCACTGCCTCCTGGAAGCCCTTTAAATGCCCCATACAATTTGGCCCTCTCTGCTTTCCTGAGGACTCTATCCTCAAAAGCACCTTTTTTCACTTTTGGCACTGCCTGGAGCAAAAAAGACAAACGTCCAGCTTTTGCTGCCACAGCTAAAGTGCCAGCGGGGAAAAGTGATGCTGGTCCTCACTGCCTCCTGGAACCCCTTCAAATGCCCCAGACAATTTGGCCCTCTCTGCTTTCCTGAGGACTCTATCCGCAAAAGCACCTTTTTTCACTTTCGACGCTCTCTGGAGCAAAAAAGACAAACGTCCAGCTTTTGCTGCCACAGCAAAGGTGCCAGCGGAGAAAAGTGATGCTGGTTCTCACTGCCTCCTGAAACCCCTTCAAATGCCCCAGACAATTTGGTCCTCTCTGCTTTCCTGAGGACTCTATCCTCAAAAGCACCTTTTTTCACTTTCGGCGCTGTCTGGAGCAAAAAAGACAAACGTCCACATTTTACTGCCACAGCTAAAGTGCCAGCGGGGAAAAGTGGTGCTGGTTCTCACTGCCTCCTGGAACCTTTTCAAATGCCCCAGACAATTTGGCCCTCTCTGCTTTCCTGAGGACTCTATCCTCAAAAGCACCTTTTTTCACTTTCGGCGCTCTCTGGAGCAAAAAAGACAAACGTCCAGCTTTTGCTGCCACAGCAAAGGTGCCAGCGGGGAAATGTGATGCTGGTCCTCACTGCCTCCTGGAACCCCTTCAAATGCCCCAGACAATTTGGCCCTCTCTGCTTTCCTGAGGACTCTATCCGCAAAAGCACCTTTTTTCACTTTCGGCGCTGTCTGGAGCAAAAAAGTCAAACGTCCAGATTTTGCTGCCACAGCTAAAGTGCCAGCGGGGAAAAGTGATGCTGGTCCTCACTGCCTCCTGGAACCCCTTCAAATGCCCCAGACAATTTGGCCCTCTCTGCTTTCCTGAGGACTCTATCCGCAAAAGCACCTTTTTTCACTTTCGGCGCTGTCTGGAGCAAAAAAGACAAACGTCCAGCTTTTGCTGCCACAGCAAAGGTGCCAGCGGGGAAAAGTGATGCTGCTTCTCACTGCCTCCTGGAACCCCTT
This sequence comes from Vanellus vanellus, assembly GCF_965231255.1. Lineage (NCBI taxonomy): Eukaryota > Metazoa > Chordata > Aves > Charadriiformes > Charadriidae > Vanellus > Vanellus vanellus. The sequence continues at coordinate 45,853,252 of NC_138910.1, read as the reverse complement.
CAAATGCCCCAGACAATTTGGCCCTCTCTGCTTTCCTGAGGACTCTATCCGCAAAAGCACCTTTTTTCACTTTCGGCGCTCTCTGGAGCAAAAAAGACAAACGTCCAGCTTTTGCTGCCACAGCAAAGGTGCCAGCGGGGAAAAGTGATGCTGGTTCTAACTGCCTCCTGGAACCCCTTTAAATGCCCCAGACAATTTGGCCCTCTCTGCTTTCCTGAGGACTCTATCCTCAAAAGCACCTTTTTTCACTTTCGGCGCTCTCTGGAGCAAAAAAGACAAACGTCCAGCTTTTGCTGTTACAGCTAAAGTGCCAGCGGGGAAAAGTGATGCTGGTCCTCACTGCCTCCTGGAACCCCTTCAAATGCCCCAGACAATTTGGCCCTCTCTGCTTTCCTGAGGATTCTATCCTCAAAAGCACCTTTTTTCACTTTCGGCGCTGTCTGGAGCAAAAAAGACAAACGTCCAGCTTTTGCTGCCACAGCAAAGGTGCCAGCGGGGAAAAGTGATGCTGGTCCTCACTGCCTCCTGGAACCCCTTCAAATGCCCCAGACAATTTGGCCCTCTCTGCTTTCCTGAGGACTCTATCCTCAAAAGCACCTTTTTTCACTTTCGGCGCTGTCTGGAGCAAAAAAGAAAAACGTCCAGCTTTTGCTGCCACAGCTAAAGTGCCAGCGGGGAAAAGTGATGCTGGTCCTCACTGCCTCCTGGAACCCCTTCAAATGCCCCAGACAATTTGGCCCTCTCTGCTTTCCTGAGGACTCTATCCTCAAAAGCACCTCTTTTCACTTTCGGCGCTGTCTGGAGCAAAAAAGACAAACGTCCACATTTTACTGCCACAGCTAAAGTGCCAGCGGGGAAAAGTGATGCTGGTTCTCACTGCCTCCTGGAACCTTTTCAAATGCCCCAGACAATTTGGCCCTCTCTGCTTTCCTGAGGACTCTATCCTCAAAAGCACCTTTTTTCACTTTTGGCGCTCTCTGGAGCAAAAAAGACAAACGTCCAGCTTTTGCTGCCACAGCAAAGGTGCCAGCGGGGAAATGTGATGCTGGTCCTCACTGCCTCCTGGAACCCCTTCAAATGCCCCAGACAATTTGGCCCTCTCTGCTTTCCTGAGGACTCTATCCGCAAAAGCACCTTTTTTCACTTTCGGCGCTGTCTGGAGCAAAAAAGACAAACGTCCAGCTTTTGCTGCCACAGCAAAGGTGCCAGCGGGGAAAAGTGATGCTGCTTCTCACTGCCTCCTGGAACCCCTTCAAATGCCCCAGACAATTTGGCCCTCTCTGCTTTCCTGAGGACTCTATCCGCAAAAGCACCTTTTTTCACTTTCGGCGCTCTCTGGAGCAAAAAAGACAAACGTCCAGCTTTTGCTGCCACAGCAAAGGTGCCAGCGGGGAAAAGTGATGCTGGTTCTAACTGCCTCCTGGAACCCCTTTAAATGCCCCAGACAATTTGGCCCTCTCTGCTTTCCTGAGGACTCTATCCTCAAAAGCACCTTTTTTCACTTTCGGCGCTCTCTGGAGCAAAAAAGACAAACGTCCAGCTTTTGCTGTTACAGCTAAAGTGCCAGCGGGGAAAAGTGATGCTGGTCCTCACTGCCTCCTGGAACCCCTTCAAATGCCCCAGACAATTTGGCCCTCTCTGCTTTCCTGAGGATTCTATCCTCAAAAGCACCTTTTTTCACTTTCGGCGCTGTCTGGAGCAAAAAAGACAAACGTCCAGCTTTTGCTGCCACAGCAAAGGTGCCAGCGGGGAAAAGTGATGCTGGTCCTCACTGCCTCCTGGAACCCCTTCAAATGCCCCAGACAATTTGGCCCTCTCTGCTTTCCTGAGGACTCTATCCTCAAAAGCACCTTTTTTCACTTTCGGCGCTGTCTGGAGCAAAAAAGAAAAACGTCCAGCTTTTTCTGCCACAGCTAAAGTGCCAGCGGGGAAAAGTGATGCTGGTCCTCACTGCCTCCTGGAACCCCTTTAAATGCCCCAGACAATTTGGCCCTCTCTGCTTTCCTGAGGACTCTATCCTCAAAAGCACCTTTTTTCACTTTCGGCGCTGTCTGGAGCAAAAAAGACAAACGTCCAGCTTTTGCTGCCACAGCAAAGGTGCCAGCGGGGAAAAGTGATGCTGGTTCTCACTGCCTCCTGGAACCCCTTTAAATGCCCCAGACAATTTGGCCCTCTCTGCTTTCCTGAGGACTCTATCCTCAAAAGCACCTTTTTTCACTTTCGGCGCTCTCTGGAGCAAAAAAGACAAACGTCCAGCTTTTGCTGTTACAGCTAAAGTGCCAGCGGGGAAAAGTGATGCTGGTCCTCACTGCCTCCTGGAACCCCTTCAAATGCCCCAGACAATTTGGCCCTCTCTGCTTTCCTGAGGATTCTATCCTCAAAAGCACCTTTTTTCACTTTCGGCGCTGTCTGGAGCAAAAAAGACAAACGTCCAGCTTTTGCTGCCACAGCAAAGGTGCCAGCGGGGAAAAGTGATGCTGGTCCTCACTGCCTCCTGGAACCCCTTCAAATGCCCCAGACAATTTGGCCCTCTCTGCTTTCCTGAGGACTCTATCCTCAAAAGCACCTTTTTTCACTTTCGGCGCTGTCTGGAGCAAAAAAGAAAAACGTCCAGCTTTTGCTGCCACAGCTAAAGTGCCAGCGGGGAAAAGTGATGCTGGTCCTCACTGCCTCCTGGAACCCCTTCAAATGCCCCAGACAATTTGGCCCTCTCTGCTTTCCTGAGGACTCTATCCGCAAAAGCACCTTTTTTCACTTTCGGCGCTCTCTGGAGCAAAAAAGACAAACGTCCAGCTTTTGCTGCCACAGCAAAGGTGCCAGCGGGGAAAAGTGATGCTGCTTCTCACTGCCTCCTGGAACCCCTTCAAATGCCCCAGACAATTTGGCCCTCTCTGCTTTCCTGAGGACTCTATCCGCAAAAGCACCTTTTTTCACTTTCGGCGCTCTCTGGAGCAAAAAAGACAAACGTCCAGCTTTTGCTGCCACAGCAAAGGTGCCAGAGGGGAAAAGTGATGCTGGTTCTAACTGCCTCCTGGAACCCCTTTAAATGCCCCAGACAATTTGGCCCTCTCTGCTTTCCTGAGGACTCTATCCTCAAAAGCACCTTTTTTCACTTTCGGCGCTCTCTGGAGCAAAAAAGACAAACGTCCAGCTTTTGTTGCCACAGCAAAGGTGCCAGCGGGGAAAAGTGATGCTGGTCCTCACTGCCTCCTGGAACCCCTTCAAATGCCCCAGACAATTTGGCCCTCTCTGCTTTCCTGAGGACTCTATCCTCAAAAGCACCTTTTTTCACTTTCGGCGCTCTCTGGAGCAAAAAAGACAAACGTCCAGCTTTTGCTGCCACAGCAAAGGTGCCAGCGGGGATAAGTGATGCTGCTTCTCACTGCCTCCTTGAACCCCTTTAAATGCCCCAGACAATTTGGCCCTCTCTGCTTTCCTGAGGACTCTATCCTCAAAAGCACCTCTTTTCACTTTCGGCGCTGTCTGGAGCAAAAAAGACAAACGTCCAGATTCTGCTGCCACAGCTAAAGTGCCAGCGGGGAAAAGTGATGCTGGTCCTCACTGCCTCCTGGAACCCCTTCAAATGCGCCAGACAATTTGGCCCTCTCTGCTTTCCTGAGGACTCTATCCGCAAAAGCACCTTTTTTCACTCTCGGCGGCGTATGGAGCAAAAAAGACAAACGTCCAGCTTTTGCTGCCACAGCAAAGGTGCCAGCGGGGAAAAGTGATGCTGCTTCTCACTGCCTCCTGGAACCCCTTCAAATGCCCCAGACAATTTGGCCCTCTCTGCTTTCCTGAGGACTCTATCCTCAAAAGCACCTTTTTCAGTTTTGCCGCTCTCTGGAGCAAAAAAGACAAACGTCCAGCTTTTGCTGCCACAGCAAAGGTGCCAGCGGGGAAGAGAGATGCTGGTTCTCACTGCCTCCTGGAAGCCCTTTAAATGCCCCAGACAATTTGGCCCTCTCTGCTTTCCTGAGGACTCTATCCTCAAAAGCACCTTTTTTCACTTTTGGCGCTGCCTGGAGCAAAAAAGACAAACGTCCAGCTTTTGCTGCCACAGCTAAAGTGCCAGCGGGAAAGTGATGCTGGTCCTCACTGCCTCCTGGAACCCCTTCAAATGCCCCATACAATTTGGCCCTCTCTGCTTTCCTGAGGACTCTATCCGCAAAAGCACCTTTTTTCACTTTCGGCGCTCTCTGGAGCAAAAAAGACAAACGTCCAGCTTTTGCTGCCACAGCAAAGGTGACAGCGGGGAAAAGTGATGCTGGTCCTCACTGCCTCCTGGAACCCCTTCAAATGCCCCAGACAATTTGGCCCTCTCTGCTTTCCTGAGGACTCTATCCTCAAAAGCACCTCTTTTCACTTTCGGCGCTGTCTGGAGCAAAAAAGACAAACGTCCAGATTCTGCTGCCACAGCTAAAGTGCCAGCGGGGAAAAGTGATGCTGGTCCTCACTGCCTCCTGGAACCCCTTCAAATGCGCCAGACAATTTGGCCCTCTCTGCTTTCCTGAGGACTCTATCCGCAAAAGCACCTTTTTTCACTCTCGGCGGCGTATGGAGCAAAAAAGACAAACGTCCAGCTTTTGCTGCCACAGCAAAGGTGCCAGCGGGGAAAAGTGATGCTGCTTCTCACTGCCTCCTGGAACCCCTTCAAATGCCCCAGACAATTTGGCCCTCTCTGCTTTCCTGACGACTCTATCCGCAAAAGCACCTTTTTCAGTTTTGCCGCTCTCTGGAGCAAAAAAGACAAACGTCCAGCTTTTGCTGCCACAGCAAAGGTGCCAGCGGGGAAGAGAGATGCTGGTTCTCACTGCCTCCTGGAAGCCCTTTAAATGCCCCATACAATTTGGCCCTCTCTGCTTTCCTGAGGACTCTATCCTCAAAAGCACCTTTTTTCACTTTTGGCACTGCCTGGAGCAAAAAAGACAAACGTCCAGCTTTTGCTGCCACAGCTAAAGTGCCAGCGGGGAAAAGTGATGCTGGTCCTCACTGCCTCCTGGAACCCCTTCAAATGCCCCAGACAATTTGGCCCTCTCTGCTTTCCTGAGGACTCTATCCGCAAAAGCACCTTTTTTCACTTTCGGCGCTCTCTGGAGCAAAAAAGACAAACGTCCAGCTTTTGCTGCCACAGCAAAGGTGCCAGCGGGGAAAAGTGATGCTGGTTCTCACTGCCTCCTGGAACCCCTTCAAATGCCCCAGACAATTTGGCCCTCTCTGCTTTCCTGAGGACTCTATCCTCAAAAGCACCTTTTTTCACTTTCGGCGCTCTCTGGAGCAAAAAAGACAAACGTCCAGCTTTTGTTGCCACAGCAAAGGTGCCAGCGGGGAAAAGTGATGCTGGTCCTCACTGCCTCCTGGAACCCCTTCAAATGCCCCAGACAATTTGGCCCTCTCTGCTTTCCTGAGGACTCTATCCTCAAAAGCACCTTTTTTCACTTTCGGCGCTCTCTGGAGCAAAAAAGACAAACGTCCAGCTTTTGCTGCCACAGCAAAGGTGCCAGCGGGGATAAGTGATGCTGCTTCTCACTGCCTCCTGGAACCCCTTTAAATGCCCCAGACAATTTGGCCCTCTCTGCTTTCCTGAGGACTCTATCCTCAAAAGCACCTCTTTTCACTTTCGGCGCTGTCTGGAGCAAAAAAGACAAACGTCCAGATTCTGCTGCCACAGCTAAAGTGCCAGCGGGGAAAAGTGATGCTGGTCCTCACTGCCTCCTGGAACCCCTTCAAATGCCCCAGACAATTTGGCCCTCTCTGCTTTCCTGAGGACTCTATCCGCAAAAGCACCTTTTTTCACTCTCGGCGGCGTATGGAGCAAAAAAGACAAACGTCCAGCTTTTGCTGCCACAGCAAAGGTGCCAGCGGGGAAAAGTGATGCTGCTTCTCACTGCCTCCTGGAACCCCTTCAAATGCCCCAGACAATTTGGCCCTCTCTGCTTTCCTGAGGACTCTATCCGCAAAAGCACCTTTTTCAGTTTTGCCGCTCTCTGGAGCAAAAAAGACAAACGTCCAGCTTTTGCTGCCACAGCAAAGGTGCCAGCGGGGAAGAGAGATGCTGGTTCTCACTGCCTCCTGGAAGCCCTTTAAATGCCCCATACAATTTGGCCCTCTCTGCTTTCCTGAGGACTCTATCCTCAAAAGCACCTTTTTTCACTTTTGGCGCTGCCTGGAGCAAAAAAGACAAACGTCCAGCTTTTGCTGCCACAGCTAAAGTGCCAGCGGGGAAAAGTGATGCTGGTCCTCACTGCCTCCTGGAACCCCTTCAAATGCCCCAGACAATTTGGCCCTCTCTGCTTTCCTGAGGACTCTATCCGCAAAAGCACCTTTTTTCACTTTCGGCGCTCTCTGGAGCAAAAAAGACAAACGTCCAGCTTTTGCTGCCACAGCAAAGGTGCCAGCGGGGAAAAGTGATGCTGGTCCTCACTGCCTCCTGGAACCCCTTCAAATGCCCCAGACAATTTGGCCCTCTCTGCTTTCCTGAGGACTCTATCCTCAAAAGCACCTCTTTTCACTTTCGGCGCTGTCTGGAGCAAAAAAGACAAACGTCCAGATTCTGCTGCCACAGCTAAAGTGCCAGCGGGGAAAAGTGATGCTGGTCCTCACTGCCTCCTGGAACCCCTTCAAATGCCCCAGACAATTTGGCCCTCTCTGCTTTCCTGAGGACTCTATCCGCAAAAGCACCTTTTTTCACTCTCGGCGGCGTATGGAGCAAAAAAGACAAACGTCCAGCTTTTGCTGCCACAGCAAAGGTGCCAGCGGGGAAAAGTTATGCTGCTTCTCACTGCCTCCTGGAACCCCTTCAAATGCCCCAGACAATTTGGCCCTCTCTGCTTTCCTGAGGACTCTATCCGCAAAAGCACCTTTTTCAGTTTTGCCGCTCTCTGGAGCAAAAAAGACAAACGTCCAGCTTTTGCTGCCACAGCAAAGGTGCCAGCGGGGAAGAGAGATGCTGGTTCTCACTGCCTCCTGGAAGCCCTTTAAATGCCCCATACAATTTGGCCCTCTCTGCTTTCCTGAGGACTCTATCCTCAAAAGCACCTTTTTTCACTTTTGGCGCTGCCTGGAGCAAAAAAGACAAACGTCCAGCTTTTGCTGCCACAGCTAAAGTGCCAGCGGGGAAAAGTGATGCTGGTCCTCACTGCCTCCTGGAACCCCTTCAAATGCCCCATACAATTTGGCCCTCTCTGCTTTCCTGAGGACTCTATCCGCAAAAGCACCTTTTTTCACTTTCGGCGCTCTCTGGAGCAAAAAAGACAAACGTCCAGCTTTTGCTGCCACAGCAAAGGTGACAGCGGGGAAAAGTGATGCTGGTCCTCACTGCCTCCTGGAACCCCTTCAAATGCCCCAGACAATTTGGCCCTCTCTGCTTTCCTGAGGACTCTATCCTCAAAAGCACCTCTTTTCACTTTCGGCGCTGTCTGGAGCAAAAAAGACAAACGTCCAGATTCTGCTGCCACAGCTAAAGTGCCAGCGGGGAAAAGTGATGCTGGTCCTCACTGCCTCCTGGAACCCCTTCAAATGCGCCAGACAATTTGGCCCTCTCTGCTTTCCTGAGGACTCTATCCGCAAAAGCACCTTTTTTCACTCTCGGCGGCGTATGGAGCAAAAAAGACAAACGTCCAGCTTTTGCTGCCACAGCAAAGGTGCCAGCGGGGAAAAGTGATGCTGCTTCTCACTGCCTCCTGGAACCCCTTCAAATGCCCCATACAATTTGGCCCTCTCTGCTTTCCTGAGGACTCTATCCGCAAAAGCACCTTTTTCAGTTTTGCCGCTCTCTGGAGCAAAAAAGACAAACGTCCAGCTTTTGCTGCCACAGCAAAGGTGCCAGCGGGGAAGAGAGATGCTGGTTCTCACTGCCTCCTGGAAGCCCTTTAAATGCCCCATACAATTTGGCCCTCTCTGCTTTCCTGAGGACTCTATCCTCAAAAGCACCTTTTTTCACTTTTGGCACTGCCTGGAGCAAAAAAGACAAACGTCCAGCTTTTGCTGCCACAGCTAAAGTGCCAGCGGGGAAAAGTGATGCTGGTCCTCACTGCCTCCTGGAACCCCTTCAAATGCCCCAGACAATTTGGCCCTCTCTGCTTTCCTGAGGACTCTATCCGCAAAAGCACCTTTTTTCACTTTCGGCGCTCTCTGGAGCAAAAAAGACAAACGTCCAGCTTTTGCTGCCACAGCAAAGGTGCCAGCGGGGAAAAGTGATGCTGGTTCTCACTGCCTCCTGGAACCCCTTCAAATGCCCCAGACAATTTGGCCCTCTCTGCTTTCCTGAGGACTCTATCCTCAAAAGCACCTTTTTTCACTTTCGGCGCTGTCTGGAGCAAAAAAGACAAACGTCCAGCTTTTGTTGCCACAGCAAAGGTGCCAGCGGGGAAAAGTGATGCTGGTCCTCACTGCCTCCTGGAACCCCTTCAAATGCCCCAGACAATTTGGCCCTCTCTGCTTTCCTGAGGACTCTATCCTCAAAAGCACCTTTTTTCACTTTCGGCGCTCTCTGGAGCAAAAAAGACAAACGTCCAGCTTTTGCTGCCACAGCAAAGGTGCCAGCGGGGATAAGTGATGCTGCTTCTCACTGCCTCCTGGAACCCCTTTAAATGCCCCAGACAATTTGGCCCTCTCTGCTTTCCTGAGGACTCTATCCTCAAAAGCACCTCTTTTCACTTTCGGCGCTGTCTGGAGCAAAAAAGACAAACGTCCAGATTCTGCTGCCACAGCTAAAGTGCCAGCGGGGAAAAGTGATGCTGGTCCTCACTGCCTCCTGGAACCCCTTCAAATGCCCCAGACAATTTGGCCCTCTCTGCTTTCCTGAGGACTCTATCCGCAAAAGCACCTTTTTTCACTCTCGGCGGCGTATGGAGCAAAAAAGACAAACGTCCAGCTTTTGCTGCCACAGCAAAGGTGCCAGCGGGGAAAAGTGATGCTGCTTCTCACTGCCTCCTGGAACCCCTTCAAATGCCCCAGACAATTTGGCCCTCTCTGCTTTCCTGAGGACTCTATCCGCAAAAGCACCTTTTTCAGTTTTGCCGCTCTCTGGAGCAAAAAAGACAAACGTCCAGCTTTTGCTGCCACAGCAAAGGTGCCAGCGGGGAAGAGAGATGCTGGTTCTCACTGCCTCCTGGAAGCCCTTTAAATGCCCCATACAATTTGGCCCTCTCTGCTTTCCTGAGGACTCTATCCTCAAAAGCACCTTTTTTCACTTTTGGCACTGCCTGGAGCAAAAAAGACAAACGTCCAGCTTTTGCTGCCACAGCTAAAGTGCCAGCGGGGAAAAGTGATGCTGGTCCTCACTGCCTCCTGGAACCCCTTCAAATGCCCCAGACAATTTGGCCCTCTCTGCTTTCCTGAGGACTCTATCCGCAAAAGCACCTTTTTTCACTTTCGGCGCTCTCTGGAGCAAAAAAGACAAACGTCCAGCTTTTGCTGCCACAGCAAAGGTGCCAGCGGGGAAAAGTGATGCTGGTTCTCACTGCCTCCTGGAACCCCTTCAAATGCCCCAGACAATTTGGCCCTCTCTGCTTTCCTGAGGACTCTATCCTCAAAAGCACCTTTTTTCACTTTCGGCGCTGTCTGGAGCAAAAAAGACAAACGTCCAGCTTTTGTTGCCACAGCAAAGGTGCCAGCGGGGAAAAGTGATGCTGGTCCTCACTGCCTCCTGGAACCCCTTCAAATGCCCCAGACAATTTGGCCCTCTCTGCTTTCCTGAGGACTCTATCCTCAAAAGCACCTTTTTTCACTTTCGGCGCTCTCTGGAGCAAAAAAGACAAACGTCCAGCTTTTGCTGCCACAGCAAAGGTGCCAGCGGGGATAAGTGATGCTGCTTCTCACTGCCTCCTGGAACCCCTTTAAATGCCCCAGACAATTTGGCCCTCTCTGCTTTCCTGAGGACTCTATCCTCAAAAGCACCTCTTTTCACTTTCGGCGCTGTCTGGAGCAAAAAAGACAAACGTCCAGATTCTGCTGCCACAGCTAAAGTGCCAGCGGGGAAAAGTGATGCTGGTCCTCACTGCCTCCTGGAACCCCTTCAAATGCCCCAGACAATTTGGCCCTCTCTGCTTTCCTGAGGACTCTATCCGCAAAAGCACCTTTTTTCACTCTCGGCGGCGTATGGAGCAAAAAAGACAAACGTCCAGCTTTTGCTGCCACAGCAAAGGTGCCAGCGGGGAAAAGTGATGCTGCTTCTCACTGCCTCCTGGAACCCCTTCAAATGCCCCAGACAATTTGGCCCTCTCTGCTTTCCTGAGGACTCTATCCGCAAAAGCACCTTTTTCAGTTTTGCCGCTCTCTGGAGCAAAAAAGACAAACGTCCAGCTTTTGCTGCCACAGCAAAGGTGCCAGCGGGGAAGAGAGATGCTGGTTCTCACTGCCTCCTGGAAGCCCTTTAAATGCCCCATACAATTTGGCCCTCTCTGCTTTCCTGAGGACTCTATCCTCAAAAGCACCTTTTTTCACTTTTGGCGCTGCCTGGAGCAAAAAAGACAAACGTCCAGCTTTTGCTGCCACAGCTAAAGTGCCAGCGGGGAAAAGTGATGCTGGTCCTCACTGCCTCCTGGAACCCCTTCAAATGCCCCAGACAATTTGGCCCTCTCTGCTTTCCTGAGGACTCTATCCGCAAAAGCACCTTTTTTCACTTTCGGCGCTCTCTGGAGCAAAAAAGACAAACGTCCAGCTTTTGCTGCCACAGCAAAGGTGCCAGCGGGGAAAAGTGATGCTGGTCCTCACTGCCTCCTGGAACCCCTTCAAATGCCCCAGACAATTTGGCCCTCTCTGCTTTCCTGAGGACTCTATCCTCAAAAGCACCTCTTTTCACTTTCGGCGCTGTCTGGAGCAAAAAAGACAAACGTCCAGATTCTGCTGCCACAGCTAAAGTGCCAGCGGGGAAAAGTGATGCTGGTCCTCACTGCCTCCTGGAACCCCTTCAAATGCGCCAGACAATTTGGCCCTCTCTGCTTTCCTGAGGACTCTATCCGCAAAAGCACCTTTTTTCACTCTCGGCGGCGTATGGAGCAAAAAAGACAAACGTCCAGCTTTTGCTGCCACAGCAAAGGTGCCAGCGGGGAAAAGTGATGCTGCTTCTCACTGCCTCCTGGAACCCCTTCAAATGCCCCAGACAATTTGGCCCTCTCTGCTTTCCTGAGGACTCTATCCGCAAAAGCACCTTTTTTCACTTTCGGCGCTGTCTGGAGCAAAAAAGACAAACGTCCAGCTTTTGCTGCCACAACAAAGGTGCCAGCGGGGAAGAGAGATGCTGGTTCTCACTGCCTCCTGGAAGCCCTTTAAATGCCCCATACAATTTGGCCCTCTCTGCTTTCCTGAGGACTCTATCCTCAAAAGCACCTTTTTTCACTTTTGGCACTGCCTGGAGCAAAAAAGACAAACGTCCAGCTTTTGCTGCCACAGCTAAAGTGCCAGCGGGGAAAAGTGATGCTGGTCCTCACTGCCTCCTGGAACCCCTTCAAATGCCCCAGACAATTTGGCCCTCTCTGCTTTCCTGAGGACTCTATCCGCAAAAGCACCTTTTTTCACTTTCGGCGCTCTCTGGAGCAAAAAAGACAAACGTCCAGCTTTTGCTGCCACAGCAAAGGTGCCAGCGGGGAAAAGTGATGCTGGTTCTCACTGCCTCCTGGAACCCCTTCAAATGCCCCAGACAATTTGGCCCTCTCTGCTTTCCTGAGGACTCTATCCTCAAAAGCACCTTTTTTCACTTTCGGCGCTGTCTGGAGCAAAAAAGACAAACGTCCACATTTTACTGCCACAGCTAAAGTGCCAGCGGGGAAAAGTGATGCTGGTTCTCACTGCCTCCTGGAACCTTTTCAAATGCCCCAGACAATTTGGCCCTCTCTGCTTTCCTGAGGACTCTATCCGCAAAAGCACCTTTTTTCACTTTCGGCGCTGTCTGGAGCAAAAAAGACAAACGTCCAGCTTTTGCTGCCACAGCAAAGGTGCCAGCGGGGAAATGTGATGCTGGTCCTCACTGCCTCCTGGAACCCCTTCAAATGCCCCAGACAATTTGGCCCTCTCTGCTTTCCTGAGGACTCTATCCGCAAAAGCACCTTTTTTCACTTTCGGCGCTGTCTGGAGCAAAAAAGACAAACGTCCAGATTTTGCTGCCACAGCTAAAGTGCCAGCGGGGAAAAGTGATGCTGGTCCTCACTGCCTCCTGGAACCCCTTCAAATGCCCCAGACAATTTGGCCCTCTCTGCTTTCCTGAGGACTCTATCCGCAAAAGCACCTTTTTTCACTTTCGGCGCTGTCTGGAGCAAAAAAGACAAACGTCCAGCTTTTGCTGCCACAGCAAAGGTGCCAGCGGGGAAAAGTGATGCTGCTTCTCACTGCCTCCTGGAACCCCTTCAAATGCCCCAGACAATTTGGCCCTCTCTGCTTTCCTGAGGACTCTATCCGCAAAAGCACCTTTTTTCACTTTCGGCGCTCTCTGGAGCAAAAAAGACAAACGTCCAGCTTTTGCTGCCACAGCAAAGGTGCCAGCGGGGAAAAGTGATGCTGGTCCTCACTGCCTCCTGGAACCCCTTTAAATGCCCCAGACAATTTGGCCCTCTCTGCTTTCCTGAGGACTCTATCCTCAAAAGAACCTTTTTTCACTTTCGGCGCTGTCTGGAGCAAAAAAGACAAACGTCCAGATTTTGCTGCCACAGCTAAAGTGCCAGCGGGGAAAAGTGATGCTGGTCCTCACTGCCTCCTGGAACCCCTTCAAATGCCCCAGACAATTTGGCCCTCTCTGCTTTCCTGAGGACTCTATCCGCAAAAGCACCTTTTTTCACTCTCGGCGGCGTATGGAGCAAAAAAGACAAACGTCCAGCTTTTGCTGCCACAGCAAAGGTGCCAGCGGGGAAAAGTGATGCTGCTTCTCACTGCCTCCTGGAACCCCTTCAAATGCCCCAGATAATTTGGCCCTCTCTGCTTCCTGAGGACTCTATCCGCAAAAGCACCTTTTTCAGTTTTGCCGCTGTCTGGAGCAAAAAAGACAAACGTCCAGCTTTTGCTGCCACAGCAAAGGTGCCAGCGGGGAAAAGTGATGCTGGTTCTCACTGCCTCCTGGAACCCCTTTAAATGCCCCAGACAATTTGGCCCTCTCTGCTTTCCTGAGGACTCTATCCTCAAAAGCACCTTTTTTCACTTTCGGCGCTCTCTGGAGCAAAAAAGACAAACGTCCAGCTTTTGCTGTTACAGCTAAAGTGCCAGCGGGGAAAAGTGATGCTGGTCCTCACTGCCTCCTGGAACCCCTTCAAATGCCCCAGACAATTTGGCCCTCTCTGCTTTCCTGAGGATTCTATCCTCAAAAGCACCTTTTTTCACTTTCGGCGCTGTCTGGAGCAAAAAAGACAAACGTCCAGCTTTTGCTGCCACAGCAAAGGTGCCAGCGGGGAAAAGTGATGCTGGTCCTCACTGCCTCCTGGAACCCCTTCAAATGCCCCAGACAATTTGGCCCTCTCTGCTTTCCTGAGGACTCTATCCTCAAAAGCACCTTTTTTCACTTTCGGCGCTGTCTGGAGCAAAAAAGAAAAACGTCCAGCTTTTGCTGCCACAGCTAAAGTGCCAGCGGGGAAAAGTGATGCTGGTCCTCACTGCCTCCTGGAACCCCTTCAAATGCCCCAGACAATTTGGCCCTCTCTGCTTTCCTGAGGACTCTATCCGCAAAAGCACCTTTTTTCACTTTCGGCGCTCTCTGGAGCAAAAAAGACAAACGTCCAGCTTTTGCTGCCACAGCAAAGGTGCCAGCGGGGAAAAGTGATGCTGCTTCTCACTGCCTCCTGGAACCCCTTCAAATGCCCCAGACAATTTGGCCCTCTCTGCTTTCCTGAGGACTCTATCCGCAAAAGCACCTTTTTTCACTTTCGGCGCTCTCTGGAGCAAAAAAGACAAACGTCCAGCTTTTGCTGCCACAGCAAAGGTGCCAGAGGGGAAAAGTGATGCTGGTTCTAACTGCCTCCTGGAACCCCTTTAAATGCCCCAGACAATTTGGCCCTCTCTGCTTTCCTGAGGACTCTATCCTCAAAAGCACCTTTTTTCACTTTCGGCGCTCTCTGGAGCAAAAAAGACAAACGTCCAGCTTTTGTTGCCACAGCAAAGGTGCCAGCGGGGAAAAGTGATGCTGGTCCTCACTGCCTCCTGGAACCCCTTCAAATGCCCCAGACAATTTGGCCCTCTCTGCTTTCCTGAGGACTCTATCCTCAAAAGCACCTTTTTTCACTTTCGGCGCTCTCTGGAGCAAAAAAGACAAACGTCCAGCTTTTGCTGCCACAGCAAAGGTGCCAGCGGGGATAAGTGATGCTGCTTCTCACTGCCTCCTTGAACCCCTTTAAATGCCCCAGACAATTTGGCCCTCTCTGCTTTCCTGAGGACTCTATCCTCAAAAGCACCTCTTTTCACTTTCGGCGCTGTCTGGAGCAAAAAAGACAAACGTCCAGATTCTGCTGCCACAGCTAAAGTGCCAGCGGGGAAAAGTGATGCTGGTCCTCACTGCCTCCTGGAACCCCTTCAAATGCGCCAGACAATTTGGCCCTCTCTGCTTTCCTGAGGACTCTATCCGCAAAAGCACCTTTTTTCACTCTCGGCGGCGTATGGAGCAAAAAAGACAAACGTCCAGCTTTTGCTGCCACAGCAAAGGTGCCAGCGGGGAAAAGTGATGCTGCTTCTCACTGCCTCCTGGAACCCCTTCAAATGCCCCAGACAATTTGGCCCTCTCTGCTTTCCTGAGGACTCTATCCGCAAAAGCACCTTTTTCAGTTTTGCCGCTCTCTGGAGCAAAAAAGACAAACGTCCAGCTTTTGCTGCCACAGCAAAGGTGCCAGCGGGGAAGAGAGATGCTGGTTCTCACTGCCTCCTGGAAGCCCTTTAAATGCCCCATACAATTTGGCTCTCTCTGCTTTCCTGAGGACTCTATCCTCAAAAGCACCTTTTTTCACTTTTGGCACTGCCTGGAGCAAAAAAGACAAACGTCCAGCTTTTGCTGCCACAGCTAAAGTGCCAGCGGGGAAAAGTGATGCTGGTCCTCACTGCCTCCTGGAACCCCTTCAAATGCCCCAGACAATTTGGCCCTCTCTGCTTTCCTGAGGACTCTATCCGCAAAAGCACCTTTTTTCACTTTCGGCGCTCTCTGGAGCAAAAAAGACAAACGTCCAGCTTTTGCTGCCACAGCAAAGGTGCCAGCGGGGAAAAGTGATGCTGGTTCTCACTGCCTCCTGGAACCCCTTCAAATGCCCCAGACAATTTGGCCCTCTCTGCTTTCCTGAGGACTCTATCCTCAAAAGCACCTTTTTTCACTTTCGGCGCTGTCTGGAGCAAAAAAGACAAACGTCCAGCTTTTGTTGCCACAGCAAAGGTGCCAGCGGGGAAAAGTGATGCTGGTCCTCACTGCCTCCTGGAACCCCTTCAAATGCCCCAGACAATTTGGCCCTCTCTGCTTTCCTGAGGACTCTATCCTCAAAAGCACCTTTTTTCACTTTCGGCGCTCTCTGGAGCAAAAAAGACAAACGTCCAGCTTTTGCTGCCACAGCAAAGGTGCCAGCGGGGATAAGTGATGCTGCTTCTCACTGCCTCCTGGAACCCCTTTAAATGCCCCAGACAATTTGGCCCTCTCTGCTTTCCTGAGGACTCTATCCTCAAAAGCACCTCTTTTCACTTTCGGCGCTGTCTGGAGCAAAAAAGACAAACGTCCAGATTCTGCTGCCACAGCTAAAGTGCCAGCGGGGAAAAGTGATGCTGGTCCTCACTGCCTCCTGGAACCCCTTCAAATGCGCCAGACAATTTGGCCCTCTCTGCTTTCCTGAGGACTCTATCCGCAAAAGCATTTTTTTTCACTCTCGGCGGCGTATGGAGCAAAAAAGACAAACGTCCAGCTTTTGCTGCCACAGCAAAGGTGCCAGCGGGGAAAAGTGATGCTGCTTCTCACTGCCTCCTGGAACCCCTTCAAATGCCCCAGACAATTTGGCCCTCTCTGCTTTCCTGAGGACTCTATCCGCAAAAGCACCTTTTTTCACTTTCGGCGCTGTCTGGAGCAAAAAAGACAAACGTCCAGCTTTTGCTGCCACAGCAAAGGTGCCAGCGGGGAAGAGAGATGCTGGTTCTCACTTCCTCCTGGAAGCCCTTTAAATGCCCCATACAATTTGGCCCTCTCTGCTTTCCTGAGGACTCTATCCTCAAAAGCACCTTTTTTCACTTTTGGCACTGCCTGGAGCAAAAAAGACAAACGTCCAGCTTTTGCTGCCACAGCTAAAGTGCCAGCGGGGAAAAGTGATGCTGGTCCTCACTGCCTCCTGGAACCCCTTCAAATGCCCCAGACAATTTGGCCCTCTCTGCTTTCCTGAGGACTCTATCCGCAAAAGCACCTTTTTTCACTTTCGGCGCTCTCTGGAGCAAAAAAGACAAACGTCCAGCTTTTGCTGCCACAGCAAAGGTGCCAGCGGGGAAAAGTGATGCTGGTTCTCACTGCCTCCTGGAACCCCTTCAAATGCCCCAGACAATTTGGCCCTCTCTGCTTTCCTGAGGACTCTATCCTCAAAAGCACCTTTTTTCACTTTCGGCGCTGTCTGGAGCAAAAAAGACAAACGTCCACATTTTACTGCCACAGCTAAAGTGCCAGCGGGGAAAAGTGATGCTGGTTCTAACTGCCTCCTGGAACCTTTTCAAATGCCCCAGACAATTTGGCCCTCTCTGCTTTCCTGAGGACTCTATCCTCAAAAGCACCTTTTTTCACTTTTGGCGCTCTCTGGAGCAAAAAAGACAAACGTCCAGCTTTTGCTGCCACAGCAAAGGTGCCAGCGGGGAAATGTGATGCTGGTCCTCACTGCCTCCTGGAACCCCTTCAAATGCCCCAGACAATTTGGCCCTCTCTGCTTTCCTGAGGACTCTATCCGCAAAAGCACCTTTTTTCACTTTCGGCGCTGTCTGGAGCAAAAAAGACAAACGTCCAGATTTTGCTGCCACAGCTAAAGTGCCAGCGGGGAAAAGTGATGCTGGTCCTCACTGCCTCCTGGAACCCCTTCAAATGCCCCAGACAATTTGGCCCTCTCTGCTTTCCTGAGGACTCTATCCGCAAAAGCACCTTTTTTCACTTTCGGCGCTGTCTGGAGCAAAAAAGACAAACGTCCAGCTTTTGCTGCCACAGCAAAGGTGCCAGCGGGGAAAAGTGATGCTGCTTCTCACTGCCTCCTGGAACCCCTTCAAATGCCCCAGACAATTTGGCCCTCTCTGCTTTCCTGAGGACTCTATCCGCAAAAGCACCTTTTTTCACTTTCGGCGCTCTCTGGAGCAAAAAAGGACAAACGTCCAGCTTTTGCTGCCACAGCAAAGGTGCCAGCGGGGAAAAGTGATGCTGGTTCTAACTGCCTCCTGGAACCCCTTTAAATGCCCCAGACAATTTGGCCCTCTCTGCTTTCCTGAGGACTCTATCCTCAAAAGCACCTTTTTTCACTTTCGGCGCTCTCTGGAGCAAAAAAGACAAACGTCCAGCTTTTGCTGTTACAGCTAAAGTGCCAGCGGGGAAAAGTGATGCTGGTCCTCACTGCCTCCTGGAACCCCTTCAAATGCCCCAGACAATTTGGCCCTCTCTGCTTTCCTGAGGATTCTATCCTCAAAAGCACCTTTTTTCACTTTCGGCGCTGTCTGGAGCAAAAAAGACAAACGTCCAGCTTTTGCTGCCACAGCAAAGGTGCCAGCGGGGAAAAGTGATGCTGGTCCTCACTGCCTCCTGGAACCCCTTCAAATGCCCCAGACAATTTGGCCCTCTCTGCTTTCCTGAGGACTCTATCCTCAAAAGCACCTTTTTTCACTTTCGGCGCTGTCTGGAGCAAAAAAGACAAACGTCCAGCTTTTGCTGCCACAGCAAAGGTGCCAGCGGGGAAAAGTGATGCTGGTCCTCACTGCCTCCTGGAACCCCTTCAAATGCCCCAGACAATTTGGCCCTCTCTGCTTTCCTGAGGACTCTATCCTCAAAAGCACCTTTTTTCACTTTCGGCGCTGTCTGGAGCAAAAAAGAAAAACGTCCGCTTTTGCTGCCACAGCTAAAGTGCCAGCGGGGAAAAGTGATGCTGGTCCTCACTGCCTCCTGGAACCCCTTCAAATGCCCCAGACAATTTGGCCCTCTCTGCTTTCCTGAGGACTCTATCCGCAAAAGCACCTTTTTTCACTTTCGGCGCTCTCTGGAGCAAAAAAGACAAACGTCCAGCTTTTGCTGCCACAGCAAAGGTGCCAGCGGGGAAAAGTGATGCTGCTTCTCACTGCCTCCTGGAACCCCTTCAAATGCCCCAGACAATTTGGCCCTCTCTGCTTTCCTGAGGACTCTATCCGCAAAAGCACCTTTTTTCACTTTCGGCGCTCTCTGGAGCAAAAAAGACAAACGTC
The DNA here is from genome assembly GCF_965231255.1 of Vanellus vanellus. Classification (NCBI taxonomy): domain Eukaryota; kingdom Metazoa; phylum Chordata; class Aves; order Charadriiformes; family Charadriidae; genus Vanellus; species Vanellus vanellus. The sequence continues at coordinate 45,834,901 of NC_138910.1, read as the reverse complement.
CAGCTTTTGCTGCCACAGCAAAGGTGCCAGAGGGGAAAAGTGATGCTGGTTCTAACTGCCTCCTGGAACCCCTTTAAATGCCCCAGACAATTTGGCCCTCTCTGCTTTCCTGAGGACTCTATCCGCAAAAGCACCTTTTTTCACTTTCGGCGCTCTCTGGAGCAAAAAAGACAAACGTCCAGCTTTTGCTGCCACAGCAAAGGTGCCAGCGGGGAAAAGTGATGCTGGTTCTAACTGCCTCCTGGAACCCCTTTAAATGCCCCAGACAATTTGGCCCTCTCTGCTTTCCTGAGGACTCTATCCTCAAAAGAACCTTTTTTCACTTTCGGCGCTGTCTGGAGCAAAAAAGACAAACGTCCAGATTTTGCTGCCACAGCTAAAGTGCCAGCGGGGAAAAGTGATGCTGGTCCTCACTGCCTCCTGGAACCCCTTCAAATGCCCCAGACAATTTGGCCCTCTCTGCTTTCCTGAGGACTCTATCCGCAAAAGCACCTTTTTTCACTCTCGGCGGCGTATGGAGCAAAAAAGACAAACGTCCAGCTTTTGCTGCCACAGCAAAGGTGCCAGCGGGGAAAAGTGATGCTGCTTCTCACTGCCTCCTGGAACCCCTTCAAATGCCCCAGATAATTTGGCCCTCTCTGCTTCCTGAGGACTCTATCCGCAAAAGCACCTTTTTTCACTTTCGGCGCTCTCTGGAGCAAAAAAGACAAACGTCCAGCTTTTGCTGCCACAGCAAAGGTGCCAGCGGGGAAAAGTGATGCTGGTTCTCACTGCCTCCTGGAACCCCTTCAAATGCCCCAGACAATTTGGCCCTCTCTGCTTTCCTGAGGACTCTATCCTCAAAAGCACCTTTTTTCACTTTCGGCGCTGTCTGGAGCAAAAAAGACAAACGTCCAGCTTTTGTTGCCACAGCAAAGGTGCCAGCGGGGAAAAGTGATGCTGGTCCTCACTGCCTCCTGGAACCCCTTCAAATGCCCCAGACAATTTGGCCCTCTCTGCTTTCCTGAGGACTCTATCCGCAAAAGCACCTTTTTTCACTTTCGGCGCTCTCTGGAGCAAAAAAGACAAACGTCCAGCTTTTGCTGCCACAGCAAAGGTGCCAGCGGGGATAAGTGATGCTGCTTCTCACTGCCTCCTGGAACCCCTTTAAATGCCCCAGACAATTTGGCCCTCTCTGCTTTCCTGAGGACTCTATCCTCAAAAGCACCTCTTTTCACTTTCGGCGCTGTCTGGAGCAAAAAAGACAAACGTCCAGATTCTGCTGCCACAGCTAAAGTGCCAGCGGGGAAAAGTGATGCTGGTCCTCACTGCCTCCTGGAACCCCTTCAAATGCGCCAGACAATTTGGCCCTCTCTGCTTTCCTGAGGACTCTATCCGCAAAAGCACCTTTTTTCACTCTCGGCGGCGTATGGAGCAAAAAAGACAAACGTCCAGCTTTTGCTGCCACAGCAAAGGTGCCAGCGGGGAAAAGTGATGCTGCTTCTCACTGCCTCCTGGAACCCCTTCAAATGCCCCAGACAATTTGGCCCTCTCTGCTTTCCTGCGGACTCTATCCGCAAAAGCACCTTTTTTCACTTTCGGCGCTCTCTGGAGCAAAAAAGACAAACGTCCAGCTTTTCCTGCCACAGCAAAGGGGCCAGCGGAGATAAGTGATGCTGCTTCTCACTGCCTCCTTGAACCCCTTTAAATGCCCCAGACAATTTGGCCCTCTCTGCTTTCCTGAGGACTCTATCCGCAAAAGCACCTTTTTTCACTTTCGGCGCTCTCTGGAGCAAAAAAGACAAACGTCCAGCTTTTGCTGCCACAGCAAAGGTGCCAGCGGGGAAAAGTGATGCTGGTCCTCACTGCCTCCTGGAACCCCTTCAAATGCCCCAGACAATTTGGCCCTCTCTGCTTTCCTGAGGACTCTATCCTCAAAAGCACCTTTTTTCACTTTTGGCGCTGCCTGGAGCAAAAAAGACAAACGTCCAGCTTTTGCTGCCACAGCTAAAGTGCCAGCGGGGAAAAGTGATGCTGGTCCTCACTGCCTCCTGGAACCCCTTCAAATGCCCCAGACAATTTGGCCCTCTCTGCTTTCCTGAGGACTCTATCCGCAAAAGCACCTTTTTTCACTTTCAGCGCTCTCTGGAGCAAAAAAGACAAACGTCCAGCTTTTGCTGCCACAGCAAAGGTGCCAGCGGGGAAAAGTGATGCTGGTCCTCACTGCCTCCTGGAACCCCTTCAAATGCCCCAGACAATTTGGCCCTCTCTGCTTTCCTGAGGACTCTATCCTCAAAAGCACCTTTTTTCACTTTCGGCGGCGTATGGAGCAAAAAAGACAAACGTCCAGCTTTTGCTGCCACAGCAAAGGTGCCAGCGGGGAAAAGTGATGCTGGTTCTCACTGCCTCCTGGAACCCCTTCAAATGCCCCAGACAATTTGGCCCTGTCTGCTTTCCTGCGGACTCTATCCTCAAAAGCACCTTTTTTCACTTTCGGCGCTCTCTGGAGCAAAAAAGACAAACGTCCAGATTTTACTGCCACAGCTAAAGTGCCAGCGGGGAAAAGTGATGCTGGTTCTCACTGCCTCCTGGAACCCCTTCAAATGCCCCAGACAATTTGGCCCTCTCTGCTTTCCTGAGGACTCTATCCTCAAAAGCACCTTTTTTCACTTTTGGCGCTCTCTGGAGCAAAAAAGACAAACGTCCAGATTTTGCTGCCACAGCAAAGGTGCCAGCGGGGAAATGTGATGCTGGTCCTCACTGCCTCCTGGAACCCCTTCAAATGCGCCAGACAATTTGGCCCTCTCTGCTTTCCTGAGGACTCTATCCGCAAAAGCACCTTTTTTCACTTTCGGCGCTCTCTGGAGCAAAAAAGACAAACGTCCAGATTTTGCTGCCACAGCTAAAGTGCCAGCGGGGAAAAGTGATGCTGGTCCTCACTGCCTCCTGGAACCCCTTCAAATGCCCCAGACAATTTGGCCCTCTCTGCTTTCCTGAGGACTCTATCCGCAAAAGCACCTTTTTTCACTTTCGGCGCTGTCTGGAGCAAAAAAGACAAACGTCCAGATTTTGCTGCCACAGCAAAGGTGCCAGCGGGGAAAAGTGATGCTGCTTCTCACTGCCTCCTGGAACCCCTTCAAATGCCCCAGACAATTTGGCCCTCTCTGCTTTCCTGAGGACTCTATCCGCAAAAGCACCTTTTTTCACTTTCGGCGCTCTCTGGAGCAAAAAAGACAAACGTCCAGCTTTTGCTGCCACAGCAAAGGTGCCAGCGGGGAAAAGTGATGCTGGTTCTAACTGCCTCCTGGAACCCCTTTAAATGCCCCAGACAATTTGGCCCTCTCTGCTTTCCTGAGGACTCTATCCTCAAAAGAACCTTTTTTCACTTTCGGCGCTGTCTGGAGCAAAAAAGACAAACGTCCAGATTTTGCTGCCACAGCTAAAGTGCCAGCGGGGAAAAGTGATGCTGGTCCTCACTGCCTCCTGGAACCCCTTCAAATGCCCCAGACAATTTGGCCCTCTCTGCTTTCCTGAGGACTCTATCCGCAAAAGCACCTTTTTTCACTCTCGGCGGCGTATGGAGCAAAAAAGACAAACGTCCAGCTTTTGCTGCCACAGCAAAGGTGCCAGCGGGGAAAAGTGATGCTGCTTCTCACTGCCTCCTGGAACCCCTTCAAATGCCCCAGATAATTTGGCCCTCTCTGCTTCCTGAGGACTCTATCCGCAAAAGCACCTTTTTCAGTTTTGCCGCTCTCTGGAGCAAAAAAGACAAACGTCCAGCTTTTGCTGCCACAGCAAAGGTGCCAGCGGGGAAGAGAGATGCTGGTTCTCACTGCCTCCTGGAAGCCCTTTAAATGCCCCATACAATTTGGCCCTCTCTGCTTTCCTGAGGACTCTATCCGCAAAAGCACCTTTTTTCACTTTCGGCGCTCTCTGGAGCAAAAAAGACAAACGTCCAGCTTTTGCTGCCACAGCAAAGGTGCCAGCGGGGAAAAGTGATGCTGGTCCTCACTGCCTCCTGGAACCCCTTCAAATGCCCCAGACAATTTGGCCCTCTCTGCTTTCCTGAGGACTCTATCCTCAAAAGCACCTTTTTTCACTTTTGGCGCTGCCTGGAGCAAAAAAGACAAACGTCCAGCTTTTGCTGCCACAGCTAAAGTGCCAGCGGGGAAAAGTGATGCTGGTCCTCACTGCCTCCTGGAACCCCTTCAAATGCCCCAGACAATTTGGCCCTCTCTGCTTTCCTGAGGACTCCATCCGCAAAAGCACCTTTTTTCACTTTCAGCGCTCTCTGGAGCAAAAAAGACAAACGTCCAGCTTTTGCTGCCACAGCAAAGGTGCCAGCGGGGAAAAGTGATGCTGGTCCTCACTGCCTCCTGGAACCCCTTCAAATGCCCCAGACAATTTGGCCCTCTCTGCTTTCCTGAGGACTCTATCCTCAAAAGCACCTTTTTTCACTTTCGGCGCTGTCTGGAGCAAAAAAGACAAACGTCCAGCTTTTGCTGCCACAGCAAAGGTGCCAGCGGGGAAAAGTGATGCTGGTTCTCACTGCCTCCTGGAACCCCTTCAAATGCCCCAGACAATTTGGCCCTCTCTGCTTTCCTGCGGACTCTATCCTCAAAAGCACCTTTTTTCACTTTCGGCGCTCTCTGGAGCAAAAAAGACAAACGTCCAGCTTTTGCTGCCACAGCTAAAGTGCCAGCGGGGAAAAGTGATGCTGGTTCTCACTGCCTCCTGGAACCTTTTCAAATGCCCCAGACAATTTGGCCCTCTCTGCTTTCCTGAGGACTCTATCCTCAAAAGCACCTTTTTTCACTTTTGGCGCTCTCTGGAGCAAAAAAGACAAACGTCCAGATTTTGCTGCCACAGCAAAGGTGCCAGCGGGGAAAAGTGATGCTGGTTCTCACTGCCTCCTGGAACCCCTTTAAATGCCCCAGACAATTTGGCCCTCTCTGCTTTCCTGAGGACTCTATCCGCAAAAGCACCTTTTTTCACTTTCGGCGCTCTCTGGAGCAAAAAAGACAAACGTCCAGCTTTTGCTGCCACAGCTAAAGTGCCAGCGGGGAAAAGTGATGCTGCTTCTCACTGCCTCCTGGAACCCCTTCAAATGCCCCAGACAATTTGGCCCTCTCTGCTTTCCTGAGGACTCTATCCGCAAAAGCACCTTTTTTCACTTTTGGCGCTCTCTGGAGCAAAAAAGACAAACGTCCAGCTTTTGCTGCCACAGCAAAGGTGCCAGCGGGGAAAAGTGATGCTGGTTCTAACTGCCTCCTGGAACCCCTTTAAATGCCCCAGACAATTTGGCCCTCTCTGCTTTCCTGAGGACTCTATCCTCAAAAGAACCGTTTTTCACTTTCGGCGCTGTCTGGAGCAAAAAAGACAAACGTCCAGATTTTGCTGCCACAGCTAAAGTGCCAGCGGGGAAAAGTGATGCTGGTCCTCACTGCCTCCTGGAACCCCTTCAAATGCCCCAGACAATTTGGCCCTCTCTGCTTTCCTGAGGACTCTATCCTCAAAAGCACCTTTTTTCACTTTCGGCGCTGTCTGGAGCAAAAAAGACAAACGTCCAGATTTTGCTGCCACAGCTAAAGTGCCAGCGGGGAAAAGTGATGCTGGTCCTCACTGCCTCCTGGAACCCCTTCAAATGCCCCAGACAATTTGGCCCTCTCTGCTTTCCTGAGGACTCTATCCGCAAAAGCACCTTTTTTCACTTTCGGCGCTCTCTGGAGCAAAAAAGTCAAACGTCCAGCTTTTGCTGCCACAGCAAACGTGCCAGCGGGGAAAAGTGATGCTGCTTCTCACTGCCTCCTGGAACCCCTTTAAATGCCCCATACAATTTGGACCTCTCTGCTTTCCTGCGGACTCTATCCTCAAAAGCACCTTTTTTCACTTTCGGCGCTGTCTGGAGCAAAAAAGACAAACGTCCAGCTTTTGCTGCCACAGCAAAGGTGCCAGCGGGGAAAAGTGATGCTGGTCCTCACTGCCTCCTGGAACCCCTTCAAATGCCCCAGACAATTTGGCCCTCTCTGCTTTCCTGAGGACTCTATCCGCAAAAGCACCTTTTTTCACTTTCGGCGCTGTCTGGAGCAAAAAAGACAAACGTCCAGATTTTGCTGCCACAGCTAAAGTGCCAGCGGGGAAAAGTGATGCTGGTCCTCACTGCCTCCTGGAACCCCTTCAAATGCCCCAGACAATTTGGCCCTCTCTGCTTTCCTGAGGACTCTATCCGCAAAAGCACCTTTTTTCACTTTCGGCGCTCTCTGGAGCAAAAAAGACAAACGTCCAGCTTTTGCTGCCACAGCAAAGGTGCCAGCGGGGAAAAGTGATGCTGGTTCTAACTGCCTCCTGGAACCCCTTTAAATGCCCCAGACAATTTGGCCCTCTCTGCTTTCCTGAGGACTCTATCCTCAAAAGCACCTCTTTTCACTTTCGGCGCTCTCTGGAGCAAAAAAGACAAACGTCCAGCTTTTGCTGTTACAGCTAAAGTGCCAGCGGGGAAAAGTGGTGCTGGTCCTCACTGCCTCCTGGAACCCCTTCAAATGCCCCAGACAATTTGGTCCTCTCTGCTTTCCTGAGGACTCTATCCGTAAAAGAACCTTTTTTCACTTTCGGCGCTGTCTGGAGCAAAAAAGACAAACGTCCAGATTTTGCTGCCACAGCTAAAGTGCCAGCGGGGAAAAGTGATGCTGGTCCTCACTGCCTCCTGGAACCCCTTCAAATGCGCCAGACAATTTGGCCCTCTCTGCTTTCCTGAGGACTCTATCCGCAAAAGCACCTTTTTTCACTCTCGGCGGCGTATGGAGCAAAAAAGACAAACGTCCAGCTTTTGCTGCCACAGCAAAGGTGCCAGCGGGGAAAAGTGATGCTGCTTCTCACTGCCTCCTGGAACCCCTTCAAATGCCCCAGACAATTTGGTCCTCTCTGCTTTCCTGAGGACTCTATCCGTAAAAGAACCTTTTTTCACTTTCGGCGCTGTCTGGAGCAAAAAAGACAAACGTCCAGATTTTGCTGCCACAGCTAAAGTGCCAGCGGGGAAAAGTGATGCTGGTCCTCACTGCCTCCTGGAACCCCTTCAAATGCCCCAGACAATTTGGCCCTCTCTGCTTTCCTGAGGACTCTATCCGCAAAAGCACCTTTTTCAGTTTTGCCGCTCTCTGGAGCAAAAAAGACAAACGTCCAGCTTTTGCTGCCACAGCAAAGGTGCCAGCGGGGAAGAGAGATGCTGGTTCTCACTGCCTCCTGGAAGCCCTTTAAATGCCCCATACAATTTGGCCCTCTCTGCTTTCCTGAGGACTCTATCCTCAAAAGCACCTTTTTTCACTTTTGGCACTGCCTGGAGCAAAAAAGACAAACGTCCAGCTTTTGCTGCCACAGCTAAAGTGCCAGCGGGGAAAAGTGATGCTGGTCCTCACTGCCTCCTGGAACCCCTTCAAATGCCCCAGACAATTTGGCCCTCTCTGCTTTCCTGAGGACTCTATCCGCAAAAGCACCTTTTTTCACTTTCGGCGCTCTCTGGAGCAAAAAAGACAAACGTCCAGCTTTTGCTGCCACAGCAAAGGTGCCAGCGGGGAAAAGTGATGCTGGTTCTCACTGCCTCCTGGAACCCCTTCAAATGCCCCAGACAATTTGGTCCTCTCTGCTTTCCTGAGGACTCTATCCTCAAAAGCACCTTTTTTCACTTTCGGCGCTGTCTGGAGCAAAAAAGACAAACGTCCACATTTTACTGCCACAGCTAAAGTGCCAGCGGGGAAAAGTGGTGCTGGTTCTCACTGCCTCCTGGAACCTTTTCAAATGCCCCAGACAATTTGGCCCTCTCTGCTTTCCTGAGGACTCTATCCTCAAAAGCACCTTTTTTCACTTTTGGCGCTCTCTGGAGCAAAAAAGACAAACGTCCAGCTTTTGCTGCCACAGCAAAGGTGCCAGCGGGGAAATGTGATGCTGGTCCTCACTGCCTCCTGGAACCCCTTCAAATGCCCCAGACAATTTGGCCCTCTCTGCTTTCCTGAGGACTCTATCCGCAAAAGCACCTTTTTTCACTTTCGGCGCTGTCTGGAGCAAAAAAGAAAAACGTCCAGATTTTGCTGCCACAGCTAAAGTGCCAGCGGGGAAAAGTGATGCTGGTCCTCACTGCCTCCTGGAACCCCTTCAAATGCCCCAGACAATTTGGCCCTCTCTGCTTTCCTGAGGACTCTATCCGCAAAAGCACCTTTTTTCACTTTCGGCGCTGTCTGGAGCAAAAAAGACAAACGTCCAGATTTTGCTGCCACAGCAAAGGTGCCAGCGGGGAAAAGTGATGCTGCTTCTCACTGCCTCCTGGAACCCCTTCAAATGCCCCAGACAATTTGGCCCTCTCTGCTTTCCTGAGGACTCTATCCGCAAAAGCACCTTTTTTCACTTTCGGCGCTCTCTGGAGCAAATAAGACAAACGTCCAGCTTTTGCTGTTACAGCTAAAGTGCCAGCGGGGAAAAGTGATGCTGGTCCTCACTGCCTCCTGGAACCCCTTCAAATGCCCCAGACAATTTGGCCCTCTCTGCTTTCCTGAGGACTCTATCCTCAAAAGCACCTTTTTTCACTTTCGGCGCTGTCTGGAGCAAAAAAGAAAAACGTCCAGCTTTTGCTGCCACAGCTAAAGTGCCAGCGGGGAAAAGTGATGCTGGTCCTCACTGCCTCCTGGAACCCCTTCAAATGCCCCAGACAATTTGGCCCTCTCTGCTTTCCTGAGGACTCTATCCTCAAAAGCACCTCTTTTCACTTTCGGCGCTGTCTGGAGCAAAAAAGACAAACGTCCACATTTTACTGCCACAGCTAAAGTGCCAGCGGGGAAAAGTGATGCTGGTTCTCACTGCCTCCTGGAACCTTTTCAAATGCCCCAGACAATTTGGCCCTCTCTGCTTTCCTGAGGACTCTATCCTCAAAAGCACCTTTTTTCACTTTTGGCGCTCTCTGGAGCAAAAAAGACAAACGTCCAGCTTTTGCTGCCACAGCAAAGGTGCCAGCGGGGAAATGTGATGCTGGTCCTCACTGCCTCCTGGAACCCCTTCAAATGCCCCAGACAATTTGGCCCTCTCTGCTTTCCTGAGGACTCTATCCGCAAAAGCACCTTTTTTCACTTTCGGCGCTGTCGGGAGCAAAAAAGACAAACGTCCAGATTTTGCTGCCACAGCTAAAGTGCCAGCGGGGAAAAGTGATGCTGGTCCTCACTGCCTCCTGGAACCCCTTCAAATGCCCCAGACAATTTGGCCCTCTCTGCTTTCCTGAGGACTCTATCCGCAAAAGCACCTTTTTTCACTTTCGGCGCTGTCTGGAGCAAAAAAGACAAACGTCCAGCTTTTGCTGCCACAGCAAAGGTGCCAGCGGGGAAAAGTGATGCTGCTTCTCACTGCCTCCTGGAACCCCTTCAAATGCCCCAGACAATTTGGCCCTCTCTGCTTTCCTGAGGACTCTATCCGCAAAAGCACCTTTTTTCACTTTCGGCGCTCTCTGGAGCAAAAAAGACAAACGTCCAGCTTTTGCTGCCACAGCAAAGGTGCCAGCGGGGAAAAGTGATGCTGCTTCTCACTGCCTCCTGGAACCCCTTTAAATGCCCCAGACAATTTGGCCCTCTCTGCTTTCCTGAGGACTCTATCCTCAAAAGCACCTTTTTTCACTTTCGGCGCTCTCTGGAGCAAAAAAGACAAACGTCCAGCTTTTGCTGTTACAGCTAAAGTGCCAGCGGGGAAAAGTGATGCTGGTCCTCACTGCCTCCTGGAACCCCTTCAAATGCCCCAGACAATTTGGCCCTCTCTGCTTTCCTGAGGATTCTATCCTCAAAAGCACCTTTTTTCACTTTCGGCGCTGTCTGGAGCAAAAAAGACAAACGTCCAGCTTTTGCTGCCACAGCAAAGGTGCCAGCGGGGAAAAGTGATGCTGGTCCTCACTGCCTCCTGGAACCCCTTCAAATGCCCCAGACAATTTGGCCCTCTCTGCTTTCCTGAGGACTCTATCCTCAAAAGAACCTTTTTTCACTTTCGGCGCTGTCTGGAGCAAAAAAGAAAAACGTCCAGCTTTTGCTGCCACAGCTAAAGTGCCAGCGGGGAAAAGTGATGCTGGTCCTCACTGCCTCCTGGAACCCCTTTAAATGCCCCAGACAATTTGGCCCTCTCTGCTTTCCTGAGGACTCTATCCTCAAAAGCACCTTTTTTCACTTTCGGCGCTGTCTGGAGCAAAAAAGACAAACGTCCAGCTTTTGCTGCCACAGCAAAGGTGCCAGCGGGGATAAGTGATGCTGCTTCTCACTGCCTCCTGGAACCCCTTTAAATGCCCCAGACAATTTGGCCCTCTCTGCTTTCCTGAGGACTCTATCCTCAAAAGCACCTTTTTTCACTTTCGGCGCTCTCTGGAGCAAAAAAGACAAACGTCCAGCTTTTGCTGTTACAGCTAAAGTGCCAGCGGGGAAAAGTGATGCTGGTCCTCACTGCCTCCTGGAACCCCTTCAAATGCCCCAGACAATTTGGCCCTCTCTGCTTTCCTGAGGATTCTATCCTCAAAAGCACCTTTTTTCACTTTCGGCGCTGTCTGGAGCAAAAAAGACAAACGTCCAGCTTTTGCTGCCACAGCAAAGGTGCCAGCGGGGAAAAGTGATGCTGGTCCTCACTGCCTCCTGGAACCCCTTCAAATGCCCCAGACAATTTGGCCCTCTCTGCTTTCCTGAGGACTCTATCCTCAAAAGCACCTTTTTTCACTTTCGGCGCTGTCTGGAGCAAAAAAGAAAAACGTCCAGCTTTTGCTGCCACAGCTAAAGTGCCAGCGGGGAAAAGTGATGCTGGTCCTCACTGCCTCCTGGAACCCCTTCAAATGCCCCATACAATTTGGCCCTCTCTGCTTTCCTGAGGACTCTATCCGCAAAAGCACCTTTTTTCACTTTCGGCGCTCTCTGGAGCAAAAAAGACAAACGTCCAGCTTTTGCTGCCACAGCAAAGGTGCCAGCGGGGAAAAGTGATGCTGCTTCTCACTGCCTCCTGGAACCCCTTCAAATGCCCCAGACAATTTGGCCCTCTCTGCTTTCCTGAGGACTCTATCCGCAAAAGCACCTTTTTTCACTTTCGGCGCTCTCTGGAGCAAAAAAGACAAACGTCCAGCTTTTGCTGCCACAGCAAAGGTGCCAGAGGGGAAAAGTGATGCTGGTTCTAACTGCCTCCTGGAACCCCTTTAAATGCCCCAGACAATTTGGCCCTCTCTGCTTTCCTGAGGACTCTATCCGCAAAAGCACCTTTTTTCACTTTCGGCGCTCTCTGGAGCAAAAAAGACAAACGTCCAGCTTTTGTTGCCACAGCAAAGGTGCCAGCGGGGAAAAGTGATGCTGGTCCTCACTGCCTCCTGGAACCCCTTCAAATGCCCCAGACAATTTGGCCCTCTCTGCTTTCCTGAGGACTCTATCCGCAAAAGCACCTCTTTTCACTTTCGGCGCTCTCTGGAGCAAAAAAGACAAACGTCCAGCTTTTGCTGTTACAGCTAAAGTGCCAGCGGGGAAAAGTGGTGCTGGTCCTCACTGCCTCCTGGAACCCCTTCAAATGCCCCAGACAATTTGGTCCTCTCTGCTTTCCTGAGGACTCTATCCGTAAAAGAACCTTTTTTCACTTTCGGCGCTGTCTGGAGCAAAAAAGACAAACGTCCAGATTTTGCTGCCACAGCTAAAGTGCCAGCGGGGAAAAGTGATGCTGGTCCTCACTGCCTCCTGGAACCCCTTCAAATGCGCCAGACAATTTGGCCCTCTCTGCTTTCCTGAGGACTCTATCCGCAAAAGCACCTTTTTTCACTCTCGGCGGCGTATGGAGCAAAAAAGACAAACGTCCAGCTTTTGCTGCCACAGCAAAGGTGCCAGCGGGGAAAAGTGATGCTGCTTCTCACTGCCTCCTGGAACCCCTTCAAATGCCCCAGACAATTTGGTCCTCTCTGCTTTCCTGAGGACTCTATCCGTAAAAGAACCTTTTTTCACTTTCGGCGCTGTCTGGAGCAAAAAAGAAAAACGTCCAGATTTTGCTGCCACAGCTAAAGTGCCAGCGGGGAAAAGTGATGCTGGTCCTCACTGCCTCCTGGAACCCCTTCAAATGCCCCAGACAATTTGGCCCTCTCTGCTTTCCTGAGGACTCTATCCGCAAAAGCACCTTTTTCAGTTTTGCCGCTCTCTGGAGCAAAAAAGACAAACGTCCAGCTTTTGCTGCCACAGCAAAGGTGCCAGCGGGGAAGAGAGATGCTGGTTCTCACTGCCTCCTGGAAGCCCTTTAAATGCCCCATACAATTTGGCCCTCTCTGCTTTCCTGAGGACTCTATCCTCAAAAGCACCTTTTTTCACTTTTGGCACTGCCTGGAGCAAAAAAGACAAACGTCCAGCTTTTGCTGCCACAGCTAAAGTGCCAGCGGGGAAAAGTGATGCTGGTCCTCACTGCCTCCTGGAACCCCTTCAAATGCCCCAGACAATTTGGCCCTCTCTGCTTTCCTGAGGACTCTATCCGCAAAAGCACCTTTTTTCACTTTCGGCGCTCTCTGGAGCAAAAAAGACAAACGTCCAGCTTTTGCTGCCACAGCAAAGGTGCCAGCGGGGAAAAGTGATGCTGGTTCTCACTGCCTCCTGGAACCCCTTCAAATGCCCCAGACAATTTGGTCCTCTCTGCTTTCCTGAGGACTCTATCCTCAAAAGCACCTTTTTTCACTTTCGGCGCTGTCTGGAGCAAAAAAGACAAACGTCCACATTTTACTGCCACAGCTAAAGTGCCAGCGGGGAAAAGTGGTGCTGGTTCTCACTGCCTCCTGGAACCTTTTCAAATGCCCCAGACAATTTGGCCCTCTCTGCTTTCCTGAGGACTCTATCCTCAAAAGCACCTTTTTTCACTTTTGGCGCTCTCTGGAGCAAAAAAGACAAACGTCCAGCTTTTGCTGCCACAGCAAAGGTGCCAGCGGGGAAATGTGATGCTGGTCCTCACTGCCTCCTGGAACCCCTTCAAATGCCCCAGACAATTTGGCCCTCTCTGCTTTCCTGAGGACTCTATCCGCAAAAGCACCTTTTTTCACTTTCGGCGCTGTCTGGAGCAAAAAAGAAAAACGTCCAGATTTTGCTGCCACAGCTAAAGTGCCAGCGGGGAAAAGTGATGCTGGTCCTCACTGCCTCCTGGAACCCCTTCAAATGCCCCAGACAATTTGGCCCTCTCTGCTTTCCTGAGGACTCTATCCGCAAAAGCACCTTTTTTCACTTTCGGCGCTGTCTGGAGCAAAAAAGACAAACGTCCAGCTTTTGCTGCCACAGCAAAGGTGCCAGCGGGGAAAAGTGATGCTGCTTCTCACTGCCTCCTGGAACCCCTTCAAATGCCCCAGACAATTTGGCCCTCTCTGCTTTCCTGAGGACTCTATCCGCAAAAGCACCTTTTTTCACTTTCGGCGCTCTCTGGAGCAAATAAGACAAACGTCCAGCTTTTGCTGTTACAGCTAAAGTGCCAGCGGGGAAAAGTGATGCTGGTCCTCACTGCCTCCTGGAACCCCTTCAAATGCCCCAGACAATTTGGCCCTCTCTGCTTTCCTGAGGACTCTATCCTCAAAAGCACCTTTTTTCACTTTCGGCGCTGTCTGGAGCAAAAAAGAAAAACGTCCAGCTTTTGCTGCCACAGCTAAAGTGCCAGCGGGGAAAAGTGATGCTGGTCCTCACTGCCTCCTGGAACCCCTTCAAATGCCCCAGACAATTTGGCCCTCTCTGCTTTCCTGAGGACTCTATCCTCAAAAGCACCTCTTTTCACTTTCGGCGCTGTCTGGAGCAAAAAAGACAAACGTCCACATTTTACTGCCACAGCTAAAGTGCCAGCGGGGAAAAGTGATGCTGGTTCTCACTGCCTCCTGGAACCTTTTCAAATGCCCCAGACAATTTGGCCCTCTCTGCTTTCCTGAGGACTCTATCCTCAAAAGCACCTTTTTTCACTTTTGGCGCTCTCTGGAGCAAAAAAGACAAACGTCCAGCTTTTGCTGCCACAGCAAAGGTGCCAGCGGGGAAATGTGATGCTGGTCCTCACTGCCTCCTGGAACCCCTTCAAATGCCCCAGACAATTTGGCCCTCTCTGCTTTCCTGAGGACTCTATCCGCAAAAGCACCTTTTTTCACTTTCGGCGCTGTCGGGAGCAAAAAAGACAAACGTCCAGATTTTGCTGCCACAGCTAAAGTGCCAGCGGGGAAAAGTGATGCTGGTCCTCACTGCCTCCTGGAACCCCTTCAAATGCCCCAGACAATTTGGCCCTCTCTGCTTTCCTGAGGACTCTATCCGCAAAAGCACCTTTTTTCACTTTCGGCGCTGTCTGGAGCAAAAAAGACAAACGTCCAGCTTTTGCTGCCACAGCAAAGGTGCCAGCGGGGAAAAGTGATGCTGCTTCTCACTGCCTCCTGGAACCCCTTCAAATGCCCCAGACAATTTGGCCCTCTCTGCTTTCCTGAGGACTCTATCCGCAAAAGCACCTTTTTTCACTTTCGGCGCTCTCTGGAGCAAAAAAGACAAACGTCCAGCTTTTGCTGCCACAGCAAAGGTGCCAGCGGGGAAAAGTGATGCTGCTTCTCACTGCCTCCTGGAACCCCTTTAAATGCCCCAGACAATTTGGCCCTCTCTGCTTTCCTGAGGACTCTATCCTCAAAAGCACCTTTTTTCACTTTCGGCGCTCTCTGGAGCAAAAAAGACAAACGTCCAGCTTTTGCTGTTACAGCTAAAGTGCCAGCGGGGAAAAGTGATGCTGGTCCTCACTGCCTCCTGGAACCCCTTCAAATGCCCCAGACAATTTGGCCCTCTCTGCTTTCCTGAGGATTCTATCCTCAAAAGCACCTTTTTTCACTTTCGGCGCTGTCTGGAGCAAAAAAGACAAACGTCCAGCTTTTGCTGCCACAGCAAAGGTGCCAGCGGGGAAAAGTGATGCTGGTCCTCACTGCCTCCTGGAACCCCTTCAAATGCCCCAGACAATTTGGCCCTCTCTGCTTTCCTGAGGACTCTATCCTCAAAAGCACCTTTTTTCACTTTCGGCGCTGTCTGGAGCAAAAAAGAAAAACGTCCAGCTTTTGCTGCCACAGCTAAAGTGCCAGCGGGGAAAAGTGATGCTGGTCCTCACTGCCTCCTGGAACCCCTTTAAATGCCCCAGACAATTTGGCCCTCTCTGCTTTCCTGAGGACTCTATCCTCAAAAGCACCTTTTTTCACTTTCGGCGCTGTCTGGAGCAAAAAAGACAAACGTCCAGCTTTTGCTGCCACAGCAAAGGTGCCAGCGGGGATAAGTGATGCTGCTTCTCACTGCCTCCTGGAACCCCTTTAAATGCCCCAGACAATTTGGCCCTCTCTGCTTTCCTGAGGACTCTATCCTCAAAAGCACCTTTTTTCACTTTCGGCGCTCTCTGGAGCAAAAAAGACAAACGTCCAGCTTTTGCTGTTACAGCTAAAGTGCCAGCGGGGAAAAGTGATGCTGGTCCTCACTGCCTCCTGGAACCCCTTCAAATGCCCCAGACAATTTGGCCCTCTCTGCTTTCCTGAGGATTCTATCCTCAAAAGCACCTTTTTTCACTTTCGGCGCTGTCTGGAGCAAAAAAGACAAACGTCCAGCTTTTGCTGCCACAGCAAAGGTGCCAGCGGGGAAAAGTGATGCTGGTCCTCACTGCCTCCTGGAACCCCTTCAAATGCCCCAGACAATTTGGCCCTCTCTGCTTTCCTGAGGACTCTATCCTCAAAAGCACCTTTTTTCACTTTCGGCGCTGTCTGGAGCAAAAAAGAAAAACGTCCAGCTTTTGCTGCCACAGCTAAAGTGCCAGCGGGGAAAAGTGATGCTGGTCCTCACTGCCTCCTGGAACCCCTTCAAATGCCCCATACAATTTGGCCCTCTCTGCTTTCCTGAGGACTCTATCCGCAAAAGCACCTTTTTTCACTTTCGGCGCTCTCTGGAGCAAAAAAGACAAACGTCCAGCTTTTGCTGCCACAGCAAAGGTGCCAGCGGGGAAAAGTGATGCTGCTTCTCACTGCCTCCTGGAACCCCTTCAAATGCCCCAGACAATTTGGCCCTCTCTGCTTTCCTGAGGACTCTATCCGCAAAAGCACCTTTTTTCACTTTCGGCGCTCTCTGGAGCAAAAAAGACAAACGTCCAGCTTTTGCTGCCACAGCAAAGGTGCCAGAGGGGAAAAGTGATGCTGGTTCTAACTGCCTCCTGGAACCCCTTTAAATGCCCCAGACAATTTGGCCCTCTCTGCTTTCCTGAGGACTCTATCCGCAAAAGCACCTTTTTTCACTTTCGGCGCTCTCTGGAGCAAAAAAGACAAACGTCCAGCTTTTGTTGCCACAGCAAAGGTGCCAGCGGGGAAAAGTGATGCTGGTCCTCACTGCCTCCTGGAACCCCTTCAAATGCCCCAGACAATTTGGCCCTCTCTGCTTTCCTGAGGACTCTATCCGCAAAAGCACCTTTTTTCACTTTCGGCGCTCTCTGGAGCAAAAAAGACAAACGTCCAGCTTTTCCTGCCACAGCTAAAGTGCCAGCGGGGAAAAGTGATGCTGCTTCTCACTGCCTCCTGGAACCCCTTCAAATGCCCCAGACAATTTGGCCCTCTCTGCTTTCCTGAGGACTCCATCCGCAAAAGCACCTTTTTTCACTTTCGGCGCTCTCTGGAGCAAAAAAGACAAACGTCCAGCTTTTGCTGCCACAGCAAAGGTGCCAGCGGGGAAAAGTGATGCTGGTTCTCACTGCCTCCTGGAACCCCTTTAAATGCCCCAGACAATTTGGCCCTCTCTGCTTTCCTGAGGACTCTATCCTCAAAAGCACCTTTTTTCACTTTTGGCGCTCTCTGGAGCAAAAAAGACAAACGTCCAGCTTTTGCTGCCACAGCAAAGGTGCCAGCGGGGAAAAGTGATGCTGGTTCTAACTGCCTCCTGGAACCCCTTTAAATGCCCCAGACAATTTGGCCCTCTCTGCTTTCCTGAGGACTCTATCCTCAAAAGAACCGTTTTTCACTTTCGGCGCTGTCTGGAGCAAAAAAGACAAACGTCCAGATTTTGCTGCCACAGCTAAAGTGCCAGCGGGGAAAAGTGATGCTGGTCCTCACTGCCTCCTGGAACCCCTTCAAATGCCCCAGACAATTTGGCCCTCTCTGCTTTCCTGAGGACTCTATCCTCAAAAGCACCTTTTTTCACTTTCGGCGCTGTCTGGAGCAAAAAAGACAAACGTCCAGATTTTGCTGCCACAGCTAAAGTGCCAGCGGGGAAAAGTGATGCTGGTCCTCACTGCCTCCTGGAACCCCTTCAAATGCCCCAGACAATTTGGCCCTCTCTGCTTTCCTGAGGACTCTATCCGCAAAAGCACCTTTTTTCACTTTCGGCGCTCTCTGGAGCAAAAAAGTCAAACGTCCAGCTTTTGCTGCCACAGCAAACGTGCCAGCGGGGAAAAGTGATGCTGCTTCTCACTGCCTCCTGGAACCCCTTTAAATGCCCCATACAATTTGGCCCTCTCTGCTTTCCTGCGGACTCTATCCGCAAAAGCACCTTTTTTCACTTTCGGCGCTGTCTGGAGCAAAAAAGACAAACGTCCAGCTTTTGCTGCCACAGCAAAGGTGCCAGCGGGGAAAAGTGATGCTGGTCCTCACTGCCTCCTGGAACCCCTTCAAATGCCCCAGACAATTTGGCCCTCTCTGCTTTCCTGAGGACTCTATCCGCAAAAGCACCTTTTTTCACTTTCGGCGCTGTCTGGAGCAAAAAAGACAAACGTCCAGATTTTGCTGCCACAGCTAAAGTGCCAGCGGGGAAAAGTGATGCTGGTCCTCACTGCCTCCTGGAACCCCTTCAAATGCCCCAGACAATTTGGCCCTCTCTGCTTTCCTGAGGACTCTATCCTCAAAAGCACCTTTTTTCACTTTCGGCGCTGTCTGGAGCAAAAAAGACAAACGTCCAGATTTTGCTGCCACAGCTAAAGTGCCAGCGGGGAAAAGTGATGCTGGTCCTCACTGCCTCCTGGAACCCCTTCAAATGCCCCAGACAATTTGGCCCTCTCTGCTTTCCTGAGGACTCTATCCGCAAAAGCACCTTTTTTCACTTTCGGCGCTCTCTGGAGCAAAAAAGACAAACGTCCAGCTTTTGCTGCCACAGCAAAGGTGCCAGCGGGGAAAAGTGATGCTGCTTCTCACTGCCTCCTGGAACCCCTTTAAATGCCCCAGACAATTTGGCCCTCTCTGCTTTCCTGAGGACTCTATCCTCAAAAGCACCTTTTTTCACTTTCGGCGCTCTCTGGAGCAAAAAAGACAAACGTCCAGCTTTTGCTGTTACAGCTAAAGTGCCAGCGGGGAAAAGTGATGCTGGTCCTCACTGCCTCCTGGAACCCCTTCAAATGCCCCAGACAATTTGGCCCTCTCTGCTTTCCTGAGGATTCTATCCTCAAAAGCACCTTTTTTCACTTTCGGCGCTGTCTGGAGCAAAAAAGACAAACGTCCAGCTTTTGCTGCCACAGCAAAGGTGCCAGCGGGGAAAAGTGATGCTGGTCCTCACTGCCTCCTGGAACCCCTTCAAATGCCCCAGACAATTTGGCCCTCTCTGCTTTCCTGAGGACTCTATCCTCAAAAGCACCTTTTTTCACTTTCGGCGCTGTCTGGAGCAAAAAAGAAAAACGTCCAGCTTTTGCTGCCACAGCTAAAGTGCCAGCGGGGAAAAGTGATGCTGGTCCTCACTGCCTCCTGGAACCCCTTTAAATGCCCCAGACAATTTGGCCCTCTCTGCTTTCCTGAGGACTCTATCCTCAAAAGCACCTTTTTTCACTTTCGGCGCTGTCTGGAGCAAAAAAGACAAACGTCCAGCTTTTGCTGCCACAGCAAAGGTGCCAGCGGGGATAAGTGATGCTGCTTCTCACTGCCTCCTGGAACCCCTTTAAATGCCCCAGACAATTTGGCCCTCTCTGCTTTCCTGAGGACTCTATCCTCAAAAGCACCTTTTTTCACTTTCGGCGCTCTCTGGAGCAAAAAAGACAAACGTCCAGCTTTTGCTGTTACAGCTAAAGTGCCAGCGGGGAAAAGTGATGCTGGTCCTCACTGCCTCCTGGAACCCCTTCAAATGCCCCAGACAATTTGGCCCTCTCTGCTTTCCTGAGGATTCTATCCTCAAAAGCACCCTTTTTTCACTTTCGGCGCTGTCTGGAGCAAAAAAGACAAACGTCCAGCTTTTGCTGCCACAGCAAAGGTGCCAGCGGGGAAAAGTGATGCTGGTCCTCACTGCCTCCTGGAACCCCTTCAAATGCCCCAGACAATTTGGCCCTCTCTGCTTTCCTGAGGACTCTATCCTCAAAAGCACCTTTTTCACTTTCGGCGCTGTCTGGAGCAAAAAGAAAAACGTCCAGCTTTTGCTGCCACAGCTAAAGTGCCAGCGGGGAAAAGTGATGCTGGTCCTCACTGCCTCCTGGAACCCCTTCAAATGCCCCATACAATTTGGCCCTCTCTGCTTTCCTGAGGACTCTATCCGCAAAAGCACCTTTTTCACTTTCGGCGCTCTGGAGCAAAAAAGACAACGTCCAGCTTTTGCTGCCACAGCAAAGGTGCCAGCGGGGAAAAGTGATGCTGCTTCTCACTGCCTCCTGGAACCCCTTCAAATGCCCCAGACAATTTGGCCCTCTCTGCTTCCTGAGGACTCTATCCGCAAAAGCACCTTTTTTCACTTTCGGCGCTCTCTGGAGCAAAAAAGACAAACGTCCAGCTTTTGCTGCCACAGCAAAGGTGCCAGAGGGAAAAGTGATGCTGGTTCTAACTGCCTCCTGGAAACCCCTTTAAATGCCCAGACAATTTGGCCCTCTCTGCTTTTCCTGAGGACTCTATCCGCAAAAGCACCTTTTTTCACTTTCGGCGCTCTCTGGAGCAAAAAGACAAACGTCCAGCTTTTGTTGCCACAGCAAAGGTGCCAGCGGGGAAAAGTGATGCTGGTCCTCACTGGCCTCCTGGAACCCCCTTCAAATGCCCCAGACAATTTGGCCCTTCTGCTTTCCTGAGGACTCTATCCGCAAAAGCACCTTTTTTCACTTTCGGCGCTCTCTGGAGCAAAAAAGACAAACGTCCAGCTTTTCCTGCCACAGCTAAAGTGCCAGCGGGGAAAAGTGATGCTGCTTCTCACTGCCTCCTGGAACCCCTTCAAATGCCCCAGACAATTTGGCCCTCTCTGCTTTCCTGAGGACTCCATCCGCAAAAGCACCTTTTTTTCACTTTCGGCGCTCTCTGGAGCAAAAAAGACAACGTCCAGCTTTTGCTGCCACAGCAAAGGTGCCAGCGGGGAAAAGTGATGCTGGGTTCTCACTGCCTCCTGGAACCCTTTAAATGCCCCAGACAATTTGGCCCTCTCTGCTTTCCTGAGGACTCTATCCTCAAAAGCACCTTTTTTCCACTTTTGGCGCTCTCTGGAGCAAAAAGACAAACGTCCAGCTTTTGCTGCCACAGCAAAGGTGCCAGCGGGGAAAGTGATGCTGGTTCTAACTGCCTCCTGGAACCCCTTTAAATGCCCCAGACAATTTGGCCCTCTCTGCTTTCCTGAGGACTCTATCCTCAAAAGAAAACCGTTTTTTCACTTTCGGCGCTGTCTGGAGCAAAAAAGACAAACGTCCAGATTTTGCTGCCACAGCTAAAGTGCCAGCGGGGAAAAGTGATGCTGGTCCTCACTGCCTCCTGGAACCCCTTCAAATGCCCCAGACAATTTGGCCCTCTCTGCTTTCCTGAGGGACTCTATCCTCAAAAGCACCTTTTTTCACTTTCGGCGCTGTCTGGAGCAAAAAGAGACAAACGTCCAGATTTTGCTGCCACAGCTAAAGTGCCAGCGGGGAAAAGTGATGCTGGTCCTCACTGCCTCCTGGACCCCTTCAAATGCCCCAGACAATTTGGCCCTCTCTGCTTTCCTGAGGACTCTATCCGCAAAAGCACCTTTTTTCACTTTCGGCGCTCTCTGGAGCAAAAAAGTCAAACGTCCAGCTTTTGCTGCCACAGCAAACGTGCCAGCGGGGAAAAGTGATGCTGCTTCTCACTGCCTCCTGGAACCCCTTTAAATGCCCCATACAATTTGGCCCTCTCTGCTTTCCTGCGGACTCTATCCGCAAAAGCACCTTTTTTCACTTTCGGCGCTGTCTGGAGCAAAAAAGACAAACGTCCAGCTTTTGCTGCCACAGCAAAGGTGCCAGCGGGGAAAAGTGATGCTGGTCCTCACTGCCTCCTGGAACCCCTTCAAATGCCCCAGACAATTTGGCCCTCTCTGCTTTCCTGAGGACTCTATCCGCAAAAGCACCTTTTTTCACTTTCGGCGCTGTCTGGAGCAAAAAAGACAAACGTCCAGATTTTGCTGCCACAGCTAAAGTGCCAGCGGGGAAAAGTGATGCTGGTCCTCACTGCCTCCTGGAACCCCTTCAAATGCCCCAGACAATTTGGCCCTCTCTGCTTTCCTGAGGACTCTATCCTCAAAAGCACCTTTTTTCACTTTCGGCGCTGTCTGGAGCAAAAAAGACAAACGTCCAGATTTTGCTGCCACAGCTAAAGTGCCAGCGGGGAAAAGTGATGCTGGTCCTCACTGCCTCCTGGAACCCCTTCAAATGCCCCAGACAATTTGGCCCTCTCTGCTTTCCTGAGGACTCTATCCGCAAAAGCACCTTTTTTCACTTTCGGCGCTCTCTGGAGCAAAAAAGACAAACGTCCAGCTTTTGCTGCCACAGCAAAGGTGCCAGCGGGGAAAAGTGATGCTGCTTCTCACTGCCTCCTGGAACCCCTTTAAATGCCCCAGACAAATTTGGCCCTCTCTGCTTTCCTGAGGACTCTATCCTCAAAAGCACCTCTTTTCACTTCGGCGCTCTCTGGAGCAAAAAAGACAAACGTCCAGCTTTTGCTGTTACAGCTAAAGTGCCAGCGGGGAAAAGTGGTGCTGGTCCTCACTGCCTCCTGGAACCCCTTCAATGCCCCAGACAATTTGGTCCTCTCTGCTTTCCTGAGGACTCTATCCGTAAAAGAACCTTTTTTCACTTTCGGCGCTGTCTGGAGCAAAAAAGACAAACGTCCAGATTTTGCTGCCACAGCTAAGGTGCCAGCGGGGAAAAGTGATGCTGGTCCTCACTGCCTCCTGGAACCCCTTCAAATGCGCCAGACAATTTGGCCCTCTCTGCTTTCCTGAGGACTCTATCCGCAAAAGCACCTTTTTTCACTCTCGGCGGCGTATGGAGCAAAAAGACAAACGTCCAGCTTTTGCTGCCACAGCAAAGGTGCCAGCGGGGCAAAGTGATGCTGCTTCTCACTGCCTCCTGGAACCCCTTCAAATGCCCCAGACAATTTGGCCCTCTCTGCTTTCCTGAGGACTCTATCCGCAAAAGCACCTTTTTCAGTTTTGCCGCTCTCTGGAGCAAAAAAGACAAACGTCCAGCTTTTGCTGCCACAGCAAAGGTGCCAGCGGGGAAGAGAGATGCTGGTTCTCACTGCCTCCTGGAAGCCCTTTAAATGCCCATACAATTTGGCCCTCTCTGCTTTCCTGAGGACTCTATCCTCAAAAGCACCTTTTTTCACTTTGGCACTGCCTGGAGCAAAAAAGACAAACGTCCAGCTTTTGCTGCCACAGCTAAAGTGCCAGCGGGGAAAAGTGATGCTGGTCCTCACTGCCTCCTGGAACCCCTTCAAATGCCCCAGACAATTTGGCCCTCTCTGCTTTCCTGAGGACTCTATCCGCAAAAGCACCTTTTTTCACTTTCGGCGCTCTCTGGAGCAAAAAAGACTCAAACGTCCAGCTTTTGCTGCCACAGCAAAGGTGCCAGCGGGGAAAAGTGATGCTGGTTCTCACTGCCTCCTGGAACCCCTTCAAATGCCCCAGACAATTTGGTCCTCTCTGCTTTCCTGAGGCCTCTATCCTCAAAAGCACCTTTTTTCACTTTCGGCGCTGTCTGGAGCAAAAAAGACAAACGTCCACATTTTACTGCCACAGCTAAAGTGCCAGCGGGGAAAAGTGGTGCTGGTTCTCACTGCCTCCTGGAACCTTTTCAAATGCCCCAGACAATTTGGCCCTCTCTGCTTTCCTGAGGACTCTATCCTCAAAAGCACCTTTTTTCACTTTCGGCGCTGTCTGGAGCAAAAAAGACAAACGTCCAGCTTTTGCTGCCACAGCAAAGGTGCCAGCGGGGAAATGTGATGCTGGTCCTCACTGCCTCCTGGAACCCCTTCAAATGCCCCAGACAATTTGGCCCTTCTGCTTTCCTGAGGACTCTATCCGCAAAAGCACCTTTTTTCACTTTCGGCGCTGTCTGGAGCAAAAAAGTCAAACGTCCAGATTTTGCTGCCACAGCTAAAGTGCCAGCGGGGAAAAGTGATGCTGGTCCTCACTGCCTCCTGGAACCCCTTCAAATGCCCCAGACAATTTGGCCCTCTCTGCTTTCCTGAGGACTCTATCCGCCAAAGCACCTTTTTTCACTTTTCGGCGCTGTCTGGAGCAAAAAAGACAAACGTCCAGCTTTTGCTGCCACAGCAAAGGTGCCAGCGGGGAAAGTGATGCTGCTTCTCACTGCCTCCTGGAACCCCTTCAATGCCCCAGACAATTTGGCCCTCTCTGCTTTCCTGAGGACTCTAATCCGCAAAAGCACCTTTTTTCACTTTCGGCGCTCTCTGGAGCAAATAAGACAAACGTCCAGCTTTTGCTGCCACAGCAAAGGTGCCAGCGGGGAAAAGTGATGCTGGTTCTAACTGCCTCCTGGAACCCCTTTAAATGCCCCAGACAATTTGGCCCTCTCTGCTTTCCTGAGGACTCTATCCTCAAAAGCACCTTTTTTCACTTTCGGCGCTCTCTGGAGCAAAAAAGACAAACGTCCAGCTTTTGCTGTTACAGCTAAAGTGCCAGCGGGAAAAGTGATGCTGGTCCTCACTGCCTCCTGGAACCCCTTCAAATGCCCCAGACAATTTGGCCCCTCTCTGCTTTCCTGAGGATTCTATCCTCAAAAGCACCTTTTTTCACTTTCGGCGCTGTCTGGAGCAAAAAAGACAAACGTCCAGCTTTTGCTGCCACAGCAAAGGTGCCAGCGGGGAAAAGTGATGCTGGTCCTCACTGCCTCCTGGAACCCCTTCAAATGCCCCAGACAATTTGGCCCTCTCTGCTTTCCTGAGGACTCTATCCTCAAAAGCACCTTTTTTCACTTTCGGCGCTGTCTGGAGCAAAAAAGAAAACACGTCCAGCTTTGCTGCCACAGCTAAAGTGCCAGCGGGGAAAAGTGATGCTGGTCCTCACTGCCTCCTGGAACCCCTTCAAATGCCCCAGACCAATTTGGCCCTCTCTGCTTTCCTGAGGACTCTATCCGCAAAAGCACCTTTTTTCACTTTCGGCGCTCTCTGGAGCAAAAAAGACAAACGTCCAGCTTTTGCTGCCACAGCAAAGGTGCCAGCGGGGAAAAGTGATGCTGGTTCTCACTGCCTCCTGGAACCCCTTCAAATGCCCCAGACAATTTGGTCCTCTCTGCTTTCCTGAGGACTCTATCCTCAAAAGCACCTTTTTTCACTTTCGGCGCTGTCTGGAGCAAAAAAGACAAACGTCCACATTTTTACTGCCACAGCTAAAGTGCCAGCGGGGAAAAGTGGTGCTGGTTCTCACTGCCTCCTGGAACCTTTTCAAATGCCCCAGACAATTTGGCCCTCTCTGCTTTCCTGAGGACTCTATCCTCAAAAGCACCTTTTTTCACTTTTGGCGCTCTCTGGAGCAAAAAGACAAACGTCCAGCTTTTGCTGCCACAGCAAAGGTGCCAGCGGGGGAAATGTGATGCTGGTCCTCACTGCCTCCTGGAACCCCTTCAAATGCCCCAGACAATTTGGCCCTCTCTGCTTTCCTGAGGACTCTATCCGCAAAGCACCTTTTTTCACTTTCGGCGCTGTCTGGAGCAAAAAAGAAAAACGTCCAGATTTGCTGCCACAGCTAAAGTGCCAGCGGGGAAAAGTGATGCTGGTCCTCACTGCCTCCTGGAACCCCTTCAAATGCCCCAGACAATTTGGCCCTCTCTGCTTTCCTGAGGACTCTATCCGCAAAAGCACCTTTTTTCACTTTCGCGCTGTCTGGAGCAAAAAAGACAAACGTCCAGCTTTTGCTGCCACAGCAAAGGTGCCAGCGGGGAAAAGTGATGCTGCTTCTCACTGCCTCCTGGAACCCCTTCAAATGCCCCAGACAATTTGGCCCTCTCTGCTTCCTGAGGACTCTATCCGCAAAAGCACCTTTTTTCACTTTCGGCGCTCTCTGGAGCAAATAAGACAAACGTCCAGCTTTTGCTGTTACAGCTAAAGTGCCAGCGGGGAAAAGTGATGCTGGTCCTCACTGCCTCCTGGAACCTTTTCAAATGCCCCAGACAATTTGGCCCTCTCTGCTTTCCTGAGGACTCTATCTCCAAAAGCACCTTTTTTCACTTTTCGGCGCTGTCTGGAGCAAAAAAGAAAACGTCCAGCTTTTGCTGCCACAGCTAAAGTGCCAGCGGGGAAAAAGTGATGCTGGTCCTCACTGCCTCCTGGAACCCCTTCAAATGCCCCAGACAATTTGGCCCTCTCTGCTTTCCTGAGGACTCTATCCTCAAAGCACCTCTTTTCACTTTCGGCGCTGTCTGGAGCAAAAAAGACAAACGTCCACATTTTACTGCCACAGCTAAAGTGCCAGCGGGGAAAAGTGATGCTGGTTCTCACTGCCTCCTGGAACCTTTTCAAATGCCCCAGACAATTTGGCCCTCTCTGCTTTCCTGAGGACTCTATCCCTCAAAAGCACCTTTTTTCACTTTTTGGCGCTCTCTGGAGCAAAAAAGACAAACGTCAGCTTTTGCTGCCACAGCAAAGGTGCCAGCGGGGAAATGTGATGCTGGTCCTCACTGCCTCCTGGAACCCCTTCAAATGCCCCAGACAATTTGGCCCTCTCTGCTTTCCTGAGGACTCTATCCGCAAAAGCACCTTTTTTCACTTTCGGCGCTGTCGGGAGCAAAAAAGACAAACGTCCAGATTTTGCTGCCACAGCTAAAGTGCCAGCGGGGAAAAGTGATGCTGGTCCTCACTGCCTCCTGGAACCCCTTCAAATGCCCCAGACAATTTGGCCCTCTCTGCTTTCCTGAGGACTCTATCCGCAAAAGCACCTTTTTTTCACTTTCGGCGCTGTCTGGAGCAAAAAAGACAAACGTCCAGCTTTTGCTGCCACAGCAAAGGTGCCAGCGGGGAAAAGTGATGCTGCTTCTCACT